>NC_089495.1:210287253-210443931 GCF_036850765.1 Saccopteryx bilineata
CCCCCCATCTGACACTGGACACCCCCCCATCTGACACTGGACACAGCCTCTCAGAGCCTCAGCCAGCCGGCACCATTGCACCTGAACTCGGTCCCTGAAGGGTGGCTCTCCTGTCCCATGCCACCGTTCTGTCTATTTGCTGTGTTCTTAGGTGCCAGCATCCCCAGGTGGGGACAAACAGGAGGCTGGGAGTGGGGGGATGCCCGGGGTGGGGGGTCTGAGCAGGTGAGATGGAAGCATGCAGTGGCTGTGATGTGGGGTGGGGTGGCTGCAGTCTGTCCTGTACTGACGCTGGTGGGTGTTGCTTGATGCAGGGCCCGGAGCAGGGGCTGGGGGTCTTTGCTCCCAGCATTGCAGGCCCTGCATGCGATGTTGGTTACTCGAGAGGGACTGTCCCCTGAGTCCGGAAAGGTCTCCAGGATCAAAGCCGGAGCCTGTGACACCCCCCACCCCACCCCTGTGTGAGGTTCCAAAACCCGGAAGACCCTGATTGCAGTCTGCAGACCCCTTCTCTGTGGGGACACACCGGCCTCTCCTTCCGGAGGACAGAGGCTTCCCTGGACTCCGCGTCTCTCTGCACCCAGAGGTTGACCTCTCTGCCTCACGGCTCTGTGAGGCCGGGACCTTCTCATCTCTGCCTGTGCTTGCACTGTGTCAGGGGACACCCTCTGCGGCCAGGACGGAGCAGCGGGGTGGGGGGAGGTCTGTGTACCAGGCCAGACGGAGCCGAGGGCACGGCAGCCCCCCCACCCCCCACCTCCAGCCTAGCCCCTCCCCCAGCCACCCGCCAGGCCCCCTGCACCATTGCCCTGCCAAGGCAGCAAAGGGGGATCTATTTTGTTTGTAAAGAAGCTGATTATCATAGATAAATGTATCTAATTAGTCTCATTTGCTGACACAAGCCTTTAATTGTCGGTTGAATAATTAGACATATCTGCATATGCAAATGACACAGTTAGACCCTACGGACGGCCTGGCTCACATACCTCCAGAGACAAATCCTTCTGTGGCAGGAGGGAGCGTGATGTGTTAATTTACACGGATTCCTTTATTTAGAACCGGAGACTCTCGTTTTGTTTATGCGTGGACCGGAGAGCCGGGCCCTATCTCCTGTGGACGAAATAAATTCCTGGGGGACGCTTCCTGGGAGGCCCAGGTGGGTGCCAGCCTCGAGCCCCGCTGCCCGCCTCCTGCTATGTGGTGGGTGGGTTTGGAGCCAGCCATGCGAGGAGGCTGCAGCTTGGCCCGGTGGGTGTGGTGACGTCCCCCGCAGGGCTGTGAGCTGTGTGTTAACGGTGCTGCTCACACCGCGCTGGGGTCCTGGCTTCAAACAGCCCTGCAGCCGCTCCTGTGCAGGCCCGGTGGCCGCAACCCTCCCTGATGGGTGTCCAGCCAGCAGCCTCGGGAAGGGGCGGCTTCTGGGTTGGGATTCAGGGCCCGTTTTGTGTTGTGCTGAGGCCCCGGCCCTCCCAGGAACTGGGCAGGGGGGCTCCAAGTGGCCCCTGCAGGTGGGCACCCCAGCGTCCTCCTCTATACGGAGGGGATGCGGCCTGTGACGGCCTTCGGCGGACACTGTGCCCAGCGAGGAGGAAGGAGCTTGTCGCTGACTGTGTCCCAAGCAGAACCGGGCCGGCGGTGTGCGGGCGCTGGCCCCTGGGGTGGGGGGACACCCTGGGCGGCGGGGCTCAGCCCCACCAGCGCCCCGGCCCCCGCCGCAGGCCTGCGCGGTCACATGGGCCGGCTGGGGAGGCAGAGAGTGAGGAATTTGGCTCCAGCCGGAGGAGGACGGCACATTCCCTGCTTTCCAGACGGCTCTCGCAGCGGCCCCACCACCCCACCCTCCCGTCGCCACGGCAACCAGCTCGGCGATGCTGACGGGAGCTGACACCGTCCCAATTCTCCTCCAGTCCCCTCCGTCCTCCCTCCCCCGGCGGGGGCGCAGTGAGCCGGCGCGGCCAGCAGAGGGCAGCGGCGGGTCGGCGCTCCGCGGGGCTGGGGATGGCCTCGCTCCTCCTGGGCCCTGCATTTCGGGGTCTCCGGTTCCCCCACCAAAGGCTGGAGGCCGGTGCGCTGCGGACAGCAGCAGGCGCGCGGGGGGGGGGGCAGCCATCAGCTGGCCTGTTTACAGGGCTGTTTGACCTTCATGACCTGTGTGGCCCTCAGCCCCTCTTAGGTGGAGTTCAGACTCTACCCCAGTGCCGGGGGGGGGGGGGGACTTGCTGGACACTAGGCCCCAAGAGTTCATTCCCTCAGTCGCCGGCTCACCTGTCCATTCATTCCTTCCTCTTCACACAGGGGAGCCTGGCCCTCTGCTCTGGGCCAGGACTCAGAGACCCCCAGGGGGTGAGGGGGGCTGTCACCCCCAGAGTGTCTCCTGTGTTCTCTCAGGTGAGGACCTTTGAGCCCAACCTCCCTGTTCATTTCATTTTGGAAGTCCCCCCACCACCCACCGACATCTTAACTGCAAATAAGACAAAAAATACTCCCGTGGCCTTCTCCCCCGGGAAGGAAGGAGGAGACATCGTCCAAACTGCTCTCAGTTACTCAATGCGGTCGGCAGCGGGGTGGGAGGGAGGCGTGGGTGGGCTGGGGTGGGCTGGGTGCCCCCTGCAGGGAGGGCCGCTCTGAGCATGAGCGCGGCTGGGGCCTCCCTGCACATGGGTAGACCTTGCTGTCCGTGGGGTCTTTCTGTCCCTCGTGGGGATGCGCCTGCCCCGTCCTGACCTGGTTCTCGGCCCCTGGGTTTAAGGCGGATCAGCAGCCAGGCTGACATGTACTGGCTCCGGCGGTCCCTGAGGTGACGGGGCTGAGATGGCCAAGGGCCTGTGGTCACTCTCCTTGTCTTGCTCCTCATCTGCCATCTCTGGGCTCTCACTTGGCAGCTGCGGCTCAGGACCGGGACAGACAGGGTGGACAGATTGCTGGGCGGGGACGTCATAACCTCAGCACCGCAGCTCAGGCGGAGGCGCCCGCACGGTGGCGCACCAGAGCCCGGCGCGTGGAGACACGACCGCCAGAGAGATGAAACCCAGGCCTGGCCGCTGGTCACCGGAGAAGTCCAGCGGGGGGAGCTCCGTGTAGGGACCCCACGCCTCTCTGCAAGCTGAAGGCTTTGGCCTGCTGACTCGCGTGGGTCAGCAGCCCAGGCCAGCGCAGCCCTGTGGAGCTGAGAGGGCAGGCTGGTGGAGGTGAGGGCTGGAGGTCACTGCAGCCTTGCTCTGGGTGGTGGGGCCTGGGCAGGAAGTTTCTGGAAGCTAGCACAGGCTGGGCTGGTTTTAGGGTCCACACCCAGCCCAGCCCAGCCCAGCCCAGAAAGACAGGCCACCTCTTGAGGAAACCTGCTTTTTTTTTTTTTGTATTTTTCTGAAGTTGGAAACGAGGAGGCAGTCAGACAGACTCCTGCATGCGCCCTACCGGGATCCACCCGGCACGCCCACCAGGGGGCGATGCTCTGCCCATCTGGGATGTTGCTCTATTGCAACCAGAGCCATTCTAGCGCCTGAGGCAGAGGCCATGGAGCCATCCTCAGCACCCGGGTCAACTTTGCTCCAATGGAGCCTTGACTGCGGGAGGAGAAGAGAGAGATAGAGAGGAAGGAGACGGGGAGGGGTGGAGAAGCAGATGGGCGCTTTTCCTGTGTGCCCTGGCCGGGAATTGAACCTGGGACTCCTGCATGCCAGGCCGACGCTCTACCCCTGAGCCAACTGGCCAGGGCTGGAAACCTGCTTTTGCACCCCGGCTCTCCCCACAAGAAACCCTGGGCGCCCCTCGTTCCTGATACAAAGACATTCTCCTCGTGCTCTCTGGGGGATTTCCTGCCGAGACGCCTTGCCTGTGGTATTTATCACACGTGCATCCTCAGTTTCCATCTCAGTCTTGACAACAAGGCTCAGGAGAAGCCCGTTTAAATACCCTCACGTGTTTCCCCAGATGGGGGACCCGAGGCCTTTCCTCAGCAGGTCTTTCCAGACAGAGTTTCCGGATCGGATTTGGTTCAGAAACCGACGACCCTCAGCCTTCTCTCTACTGCCGGTGTTTGTGGCGTCCCCCGCTAGGCTGCAGGGCTGTGGTCATGGGGCGGCGGGAGGCGCAAGCAATCGACCAGAATTAAAAGTCATCTAGAACGGTGGTCCCCAACCCCCGGGCTGCGGACCCATACAGGTTCGTGGGCCATTTGGTACCGGTCCGCAGAGAAAGAATAAATAACTTACATTATTTCTGTTTTATTTATATTTAAGTCTGAACAATGTTTTATTTTTTAAAAATGACCAGATTCCCTCTGTGACATCCGTCTAAGACTCACTCTTGACGCTTGTCTCGGTCACGTGATACATTTATCCGTCCCATCCTAAAGGCCAGTCCGTGAAAATATTTTCTGACATTAAACTGCTCCGTGGCCCAAAAAAGGTTGGAGACCACTGGTCTAGAAAGAACGTTTCCAGGGTTTCGGTCGATGCAGCTATTTTGACAGGGATGACCTGCAAAGGGGGAGTAGGCGTCCACATCAGCTCCTGGCCGTGGGGGAGTCTGCAGCTCCTGTGCTCCGCGGGCCCGGGGAGGCGGTCAGGCGGCTTGGAAGCCTGACCCATGTTCCGGTCTGTCTGAGAGGTCTATTCCTGCCGTCTGCTCTGTGGGCATCCACCCACATCCTCTATGCTGGGCCTGCGTGTGAGCGCCACCCCTGCAGGAGTGACCGGCTGTCCTGCGGTTGAGCCGCCTCCCCACATGTGCTGGGCTCAGCCTCCGGGAGGGGTGGTGGCCCGGCCTCGGCCTCGGCTGGGCTGCGGCCAGGGGTGGGGGTGGGGCGGGAGCGAGCGCCGTGGGCGTCTCCAGGCGAAGACGAGAAAATGAGGGTCTTTGTGATGTTCTGCCGAGGAGCCCGCTCTTCCCCAAACTGTCAGAACGGAAATAATTTTAGAAGCTATTGTTCATCGCAAGCTCTGCTTTCCACGGTGAAAAACAAGTCCCCAGCCGTTGTCAAAGGATGCTAAAATAACTCCGCCAGCGGGGACGGCGGGGATGGACGGAAATAGACCTGGCACTAGACCCAGCGGTGCTTTCTGCGCGGTGGTGGCCTGGCCGTGCTGCTGGGGTCACTGCAGAGCCCCCGCCTCCCCCCTCCGCCAGGGGCTTCTCCCCCTGCAGCTGCCCCAACCCCGTCTGTACGTCTGCACGTCTGTATGTCCTTCCTGAGGTTTGGGCGTATTTCTTTGGGCAGGACGAGTAGTGAGGACACAGACCCCGTGGAGAGTGGGGGAGTGGACCAGCAGCCTGAACCACGCGCACACACACACACGTGGGCACAGGGTGGGCGCTCCTAATGCCAGCACTTGGCCTCCTCTTTCCAGCTGGGTCTTTGTCTGGGGGGCGGTGGGGGGGATTGCTCTGTGCGTCTCTGGGGTTGGGGTGGGGTGGGTCCTGGCAGGTCCACTTTGCCTCCAGGCTCCCCCCTTCCTCGCGAGGGGGAGCCACCCGCTGTCGGGTTTTGCTGGGAAGCGTTTTCTCCTCTCGCAGACGGATTTGTTTCCTCAAATAGCCCTTGCTTCCCGTCCTCTCCTACTGATGTATTCTGGGGCATGGCTGCCGTTGGGTTTAGAGCAGCTGTGGTCTCACAGGCCGTGTGTCCTGGGCCGGGGACATTCGTGCACCAGGGAAGAAGGGCAAGGGAGGCCCAGCGAGGAGGGATGCCTTCACTGCGCCGTGTCCTCTCCTGCTGTCCCCTGAGGCGGCTGCAGCTGCACAGCCCCTGGGCTCAGCTTGCCTCATGGGTCCTGACACCAGGCGAGGGGACGGCCACCTCGCTGGCCTTCTGCCACCGGGGGGGGCACAGGGGGTTTGGTTTCCTTGCGGCTGGCGGCTCTCCCAGCCCTGTCACCGTGTGGGGAAGCAGCCCGCTGAGGGACTGCACATGACGAGGCACGTGGCTGTGGAATGTCGGGGGGACGTGGCCCAGCTCACCCCTGAGCGCCAAGTGGGACCCGTGCTGCCTCGAAGCTGTTTCCCGTTAGCTGTTCGGTGTGGGTGAGGTGATGCCACACGCTGTTGTAATGTGACGAACAGGAAGGACTTAAATCTGGACACTGGACCCGCTCTCCGCTCCCCAGGGCGCGGGACTGTCTCCTGCCCGTTTGCCCACCACTGCCCGGGCGAAGGCCCCTCTGTCCCGGTGCAGGCAGATGTCCTTCAGGCAAGGGACGGTTGTGACCTAGTGGCGCCGTGACCTTGTGGGCAAAGCGTGGCCATGTATCGGGACCTCAGGGTTTCACAGTTCATAGAAGAGCAAATATGTCACCACGAAGCTCTTACTGTCCTGAGGGCCGCCTCTCTGAGGAGGGAAGCATGGCTGCTGGGGACAACAGGGGACCCTGGGGTGTCTGGCCATCACCTGCTCCCAGCACTCGGGGGGAGGAAAGGATGGCCGCTCCAGGCTCCTGGGCCAACACCCTGCTGGTCCCCCTGCCACACTCGTCACTGCCAGGGCCCCCCCCCCCACAGGAGCATTGATGGGTGTCCTGAGATGTGTCCCCAGGCTTCAGGCATGGAGCCTGGAGTCGGTCAGGCCACACTGGATGTAACTGCTGGGGTTCACAGACATAAAGGTAGGCACCTCCCTCTCCTGCTGTGATGGACAGCCGGGCACAGAGACCAGAGCCATAAAATACGGAGGAAACCTCTGCACGTGGGCACGCCACACGAGTGTCACCTTTTCCTGATGACACCTCCTGGGCACAGAGCCAAGAGCCTCCAAAGAACCTGATGTCGGGTCAAGAGGGAGGCCAGCCCCCTACCCCCACCCCCTGCTGCCCGGTGGGGCCGCCCCTGCCTTCACACCCAGCTTCTGTGGGTTTCCAGGTCAGGAGCACAAGGCTTTTAGACGCTGCCGGTTAGAGGCCAATTACAACGCCAGGTCCCGGGAGGCTCCCCTAAGCCCAAGGGAGCGGAACTGTCACTCAGCAGGGGCATGCATCAGAAGCCTGTGGAGGACGGCCAGCCCGGGGGTGGCACAGGCGTGCCCTTGCCTGGCTGTTGGCAAAGCCGCTGCAGCCGCCCTGCCTCACTGGGCCCCCTGCTCACAGTCCTGGGCAGGCAGGCTAGCTGAGCTGGCCCCCTGGTCCACCGGCTGGGATCCAGCCAGACTCCCGCTGGGCCTGGTCGCTCTCCAAGGTGCTGAAGAAACCAAGTTCCAGGTTGGCATCCATCCCCGGCTTGGACCACAGCAGCCAGCTCCCCGGGGCCTCCTCCCTAACCCATCGCGAGTTGTGCTTCTGCCCGCGTGTCTCTGGGAACTTGAGTCTCCTTGTTGACCTCGGTCAGACCCTGAGCCTTCTTACCTCCTTCCTGATGCGGCCCCTGCTTTTCCTCCTTCCCAGCACTGACCCAAGGGGACAGAGAGGGACAACCCCTCCTCTGCTCGGTCCCTGGAGAAAACTATTTGGAAATGTCTCATTCCCCCTAATCCTGAGGGTTGCAGCTCAGGCAGGTGGGCAGCACAGATGGGCCAGGCAGAGGAGGCCCGCGTGCTGCGTGTGGCCTGTGGATGGGTCTGACACGGAGTTCAGGCTGAGACGTGGAGTCCCGACAGGCAGAGCTACCCCTTGGGTCCCCACCCCTCTTGATGAAACAGAATGTTTAGCTGAATAACCATGTGCACAGGGCACTTGCATAGACCTGGGACTTCTGCTGCGGCCAGAGGCAGAGAGACAAGCCCGTGCTGGCTGCCGGGGTCCTGCTGCCTGATGGGTCCCGCCACGGTCGCTGAGCATGGGCCTGGGCCCAGCACCCGGTTGTCATGGCATTCCCCCCTGGTCCTCGTCATGGAGGGGGACAGACGCAGTGTGGGAGGGCGGGGAGTGGGCTGGGCATGGGGGCACCCCACAGGAGGACGCTGTTGGGTGCAGGGTGACCGGACGAGGCCCCCCAGGGTGTGGGCTGGGCATGGGGGCACCCCACAGGAGGACGCTGTTGGGTGCAGGGAGACTGGGTGGGCCCCCCAGGGTGTGGGCTGGGCATGGGGGCACCCCACAGGAGGACGCTGTTGGGGGCAGGGAGACTGGGTGAGGCCCCCCAGGGTGTGGGCTGGGCATGGGGCACCCCACAGGAGGACGCTGTTGGGGGCAGGAAGACTGGGTGAGGCCCCCCAGGGTGTGGGCTGGGCATGGGGCACCCCACAGGAGGACGCTGTTGGGGGCAGGAAGACTGGGTGAGGCCCCCCAGGGTGTGGGCTGGGCATGGGGCACCCCACAGGAGGACGCTGTTGGGTGCAGGGAGACTGGGTGGGCCCCCCAGGGTGTGGGCTGGGCATGGGGGCACCCCACAGGAGGACGCTGTTGGGTGCAGGGAGACTGGGTGAGGCCCCCCAGGGTGTGGGCTGGATTCCGCCTACAGAAGGCGGCTATCTCTGCAGCTCAGGGTCTGTGACCTTGGAGAAATAAGGACGTCAACAGGGTAGTTTTGAAGCATCGTACACGTCTCAGCTTCCTCACCCGTAAAATAGCCTCATTCGTGGTCAGGGACCCGTGCTGTCAACTCCGGTCCCCAGGCTGGAGAGCTCAGCCCACCTTGGGCAGGTGGCATGTGGCAGGAGCCCAGCGAGGCAGGGCAGGGACCGTGACATTGTCCGCCCCCCCTGCAGCCCCGTGCTCTTGCAGAACTCAAGTGAAGGGGAGGGAGAAAGAGGCACAGCACCCTCTGGGGGAGGGGTCAACATTCCATAAGGAAAGGAGCTGGCCTCTCTGTCACCTCCTCAGAGGTGGGCGGGGACACCAGTGGAAGAGAGAGAGGCATGAGGGTGAAGAGGCCCTGGGGGCCTATCCTGAAGTTGGGGTGGGGTGGGGTGGGGACATGGCGTCTGGAAGCCCATGGCTTGTCCCTTGGCCAGAATGCCACCCATGAGCCCAGAACTTAAATCTGTGGGCCAGCACAGGGAGGGGCTGCATGGGGCGCTGGGGGTGCTGTGGCCCCCAGGACACACACATGGGGTTTGGAGGGAGCTGGGGGCGATGAGGTGGGTTAAGGGAAATAGCTCTGGTCCCGGTTACCCCCCACCCCCATGCTCAGGGGTGGGGGGGTATGAAAGCTGGGGTTGTCCTGTCCCCCAAAATGTACTACTTGTCACCGTGACTCCCTGCAGAGGCCCTGCCCAGGGGCTGGGATGGGGTGGAGACCCCCACACGGGACAGGGCTCAGGGCCACCCGAGGAAGCGGCTGACCTCAGGGGCCTTTCCGCAAGCTCACTAACCGGAGAGGAATTCGTTCAGATGCTCCGATTTCTCTGATAAATGTCAAAATATGTAAATATCAGACCCTTTTCCTGCAGCCACGAAGACAAATGGAAGCCTGTTTATTAGCATAGAGATGAGTTTAATCAAATCAGCGGCGGCACAAACGAGCCACAGGAAAGGCAATGAGCTGGGAATTAATTAGCGGCGTAATGATGACAATGTTGCCGGCGCTCGCCCAGCCGGCGGGCTCCCCTTCCCTCTGCAGGAGGCTCTGAGCTGACCACCTGCCTGACCACACCAGGACCCCTGGGGAGGGGCTGCCACGGGGGCTGGGTGGAGGGCAGCCCCAGCGGGGAGGCCTCCACAGCTCCGGTCCCACCTGAGTGGGGGCCTTCGTGGCAGACAGTCCCCACCGGAACTGGGGGGCGTTCCTATGCATTTAAAGTCTGGAGGGAAGGCTCAGGCCCCCGGGGGTCTGCGTGGGAGGCTCCGAAACCAGCCACGTGAAGTCTAGCAACACAGAGCGGCCGCGTCTTGGGTGGGAGAGGGGGGTAGCTGGCCGGTTCCCGGGGTCGTGGCTGGCGTTTTGAGAACACCTGGCTCAAACGCAAACTAAAATGACCCGTGACCCACTTGCTCCACCTGCCAAAGCGGGGTTGGCAGCTGCCAGTGGGAGGAACCCAGAGGCCAAACAAAGCCCGTTTCCAGTCCTCCCCACGTTAGACAGAGAGATGCCGGACGAGGGGTCAAATGGATCCCAGCAACACACGTGCCCTGGGATCATCGAAACTTCCGCGCTTCTCCCTGTTTTTATACAGAAAGTGGGAACCCCTCGAGCCCACCCCAGACTCGTCCTGAAGCCGCCGGGGAGGGTTCGCGGGCTTCTGTTCTCAGCCTCCAGCCTCCAGGTTCCGAGCCCAGGGGGTCAGGACATCACTGGGGCCCCGCGGAGATCCGGAAGCGGGCCGTGTCTGCTGGGTCACCTTCCTCAGGGTGGCTGTTGGTGATGACAGCAATCCTGGTAAGTGGGCACCAGGCACACTGACCTATGACTTTGCATGACCCAAGCAGGGGTCCCTCCCGGGGGCCGGGCTGTGTGCCCTCCAAGGGTGCAGGGGTGCCGGGGGGAAGGCTGTGCATCTCCAAGGCGAAGGCATCCTGAGCGTGAGGGGAAGCGAGCGTCCTCACCCAGGGAGCTCTGTTCCTCCCCAATCAGCAGAAAGAGGAAACCTGACCTTCTGGGGCTGGCTGGCTCCGCTCTGGGAGCTGAGTTTTGCCACATTTATGGGTTCTCTGGGGGAGGGGGAGCCCGCTCTGCCCACGTGTGTCTAACGAGCCGCTGGGCAGCTCCATTTCCTGGAGACGCCAAGGCCTCCCCAGGCGGCGAGTCTGTGGGAAGGACAGATGTGACCACTGCCCATCCTGGAGGAGGGAACCCAGCCGGGCTGAGCCATGCACTGAGCTCGTGTCCAACCCCTGCGATTTCACCAGAGGGCAGAAGAGGAAGCGTTTTGATGAAAAGTGTCACGTGTGCTACAAGTCCTCGAGTTTGGTTCTGTCCTGCCATCTCTGCACACCTCTGGGGCCTGCTGGCCGCCAGCCTGTCCTCGGGGATGCCCAGTGAGCGTGGGCACTGCCCGCCTGCACCTGCTGCTGGGCTAACTCCTCCTGGCCGGTCCTTCCTCCAAGGGCTTCGCCTGGGGAATGATCGAGAGGCTGATTGATCGGGGGAGCACCGAACACCAATTAGTGGATCCATCAGGAATGTCCACACTTGTGGGCAGTCTGGAGCGCGGGTGGGGAGGGAGGTCCTTCCTGGGCATCGCTGACAGTTGGGTGCAGAGCACAGGTGCCGCTCCATCCACATGGACGGTCCCTCACAGACCATTCACACCCTCTCCCCTTACAACCCTGAACGAGATGTGCCTAGGAGCTGGCACGGCCGTGTGGCTGGCGCTGGTCACCGCGTGGGCTCTGCCTCTCCTGCTTGGGCTGCAAGAGAGAGGCTGCAATGCTGCTGGGCCCTGGGGTGCCGGCCGGGCTCGCCTCAACCCCACAAGCCACAGACTGGCTGGGATGGTCCAAGGGGCTGGTCGAGGAAACAGGCAGAACCCGCCTGCACCCCAAACCCCCAGGACAGGCTCCCCCTGCAAGGAGAGAGGCAGCAGTCCACTGACACTTGTGGTCCATCTGGCTGGCCTCGTGCCACCCGGAGGGGGAGGGAGGCCCAAACCTGGACGTGCTCATGAATTTGGTGTGAGGACACTGGAACTGTGAACATGAGGACACACATGGGTGGGTTCTCTGCAGGTCCTCAGTGGGGGGGATGTCAGTGATCCGATGAAGGACACGGCCCCTACCACAGGGTGTCAGGACCTAGAAACAGGGGACTGCATGGGGCAGAGGGGCACCCTGCCGGCCGGGCGCCTGCTGTCCCAGGCCTGTGCCGCTTCCCGCAGCCCCTCCCCGCTCTGGCCTCCGGTGGGCAGTGAGGACATGGCCCCCACCTGCCCGCCCTCCCACCGGGGTGGCTCTCCTCCCTCTGCCCCTCACTGCCCTACGGCAGACCCTGCGTCGGCAGAGAGCGTGTCCACGTGCTCTCTCCTGCGTCCAGAGCCGTGAGGCCGCTCGCTCGCTCATGAAACTCAGAGCAGGAAGGAGGGGTGGGCACAGGTTCGGGGGCCCCGGGAGCCACGCCGTGAAAGGCACATCCGGCCGCACACCTTGTCATTTAGTCTTGATGAAAAGGGCAGGGGGGTGAGGTCGGCATTGCTGTGAATTAGACTCACTGCCTCGCTCGTGTCAGGACACACGGGCTGCAAAGCTCCGGTGGACTGGCCACTTAGCGGCTGGGGAAAAAACCGGCAAGGTGGCTGCTTGGTGGAGGTGGGGTGGGGGGAGGGGTGGCTGAAACAGGCTGGTCAGGAAACCGCGCTCAAGGGCGTGGACTTTGGTCAAGGATTTCCCGTTAAACACGCGTTCATGCGCAGAGCGAGCTGGCGGGCAGTGCTGGTCGAGGGGTGGGCGGCCTCTCCAGGACCTCCTACTAACCCTGGCCCCAGGGAGAGGACTTGGGTGACGCGATTCCCTGAGCAAGGCCCCTCCCCGCTCACACGCCACGCTCAGAACCACACAGCCCCTCAGGTCCCCGGCTGGGTCAGAAAGGTGGCAGACGCTCGTGAGTCTGCAGGGGGTGCTTCCTCGTGAACTTCTGCGGGCTGGCAGGCGGGGACCCTGTCGGATCTGGGCAAGGTCCCTGGGGCGTCTGTCCTTCCGGGCTGTCTGCGGGCTGGCGGCCGGGGATCCTGACGGATCTGGGCAAGGTCCCTGGGGTGTCTGTCCTTCCGGGCTGTGTGCGGCTTCTCTGTCGGGGACCCTGACGGATCTGGGCAAGGTCCCTGGGGTGTCTGTCCTTCCGGGCTGTGTGCGGCTTCTCTGTCGGAGTATCCTGGAGCTGCCGTGCCCGGTGAGCCGTGCCCAGAGCAGACGGAGACGGGGTGGCGGCTCTGGGGACGGAGGGCAGGAAGTCAGCTCAGCCACTCAGAGTTAAAGCAACACAGAGGCTGGGGAGCCAGGGACCCGTTGGGAAGAAGGAGCCGGTGGGTTCAGAGTCCGTTCCTGACCCCGCTGGGCCGCCTCGCTGTCCCCTGTGCTAGACCAGGGGCGAAGGGCAGGCTGAGAGCCAGGTACCTGGAGGAGACCCTGTCCCCAGCGCACACGCGGGCTCAAGCGATGGGACGGCAGGACGGGCCACATCTGCTGTGTGGCTCCACGTTGTGCAAGCCCTCTGGGGACTGTCCTCACAGCGCTCAGCCTCCGGGGCTGCGGGAGTGACATTGCGCTCCCAGCTCCCGAGCCGGGACACTCGTCCTTGCACCATGGCCGTAAGAAGGGGGTGCAGTGCCGGGGGCGCCCCGAAATGCAGGGTGTCGGCGGCGTGCATGTGGGTTCTGCGGTGTTCGCTCTCACTGAAGCGTGGCTCATGGCGTCTCAGGTCCCAGAGGGACAGGCACCTTGCTTCCCGTTTGCTAAACCCGGCCGCCCGAGTGTGACGTCAAGTGCCCAGCCCCCGTGGTCAGCCGCGGTCCCTGGCGAGGAGAGGGGCCCCCGGGCTTAGAACTCCATTCGCAGGTGGGGGCACCATATGCACCTCCACGCCCCCCGCCCCTCCTGCCTCCTCTGGAAGCCTGTCTGTGGCACGTGCCAGTGGGCACGGGGGCCGAGTCTAATTTCGATGCACTTTGTCAAAAATAGATGGGCTCCCTCTCTCTCTCTCTCTCTCTCTCTCGCCAGGAACAGGCCGCAGGAAGGGGCTTTACACGGCTCGTCTTTGGAATATTAATAGCATGGAAAATGTTATTAGAATAATTTTTCATCATGAATAATAAATTAATAGAATAATTTGGTGATGCCACGTGACATTCCGGCTGAGGGTGGGCTTGGTTGTCGCGGCACAGGGAAGAGAAGGTAGGTGTGGGCAGAGAGCAGGGCTGCCCAGGCCAGAGGGCAGAGGGCAGAAGGCAGAGGTCAGAGGGCAGAGGGCAGAGTGTGGAGGGCGGAGGACAGAGAGCAAAGGGCAGAAGGTAGCACTGGCGTTCAGAAGCAAGCTCTCTGCCGGGACAGGGACCCCTGGACCCATTGTGGGGGGGAGGACAGGGTTTAGGACCAAATCCTGGGGAGTGTTTGAGCTGAACGGGCGAGGATGGGTGAGGGCTGGGCTCCAGGTTCAACCCAGCCTGGCCAGCTCCTTAGCCCCACAGAACGCTGGTATCTGAGGACAGAAGCTGGACCCTGAGCGCCAGGTGTGGCTGGCTCGAGGGCCTGCCGGAGTGTCCCAGGGACAGCTCGGCCCTGTTGGTGGGGGAGGCTGCATCTCGGTGCACAGGGCAGATTGCCGGGAGACCAGGGTCCCGCACCCGATGAATGAGCAACAAGCAGGTGCGGTTCTCACAGTGAGGGTGGGCGGAAGGCCACCACGGTCCACCACTCCCTGTCCCCACCAGCACCGTTCCCCTACTGGGCCAGCCGAGGCGTCTCCGGCCGGCTGACAGACCGTCTCCTTTGCGCACATGCACCCGCCCTGGTGCAAGGGAGTGAGTGCAGACACACCTGTGTGTCCACACACGTATCCACACACGTGTCCGGGCAGCAGCTGCCGGGCTCAGGCCTCGGCCACCAGCGCCCGTAACACCGTCTGGGTTTAGGACCCACAAGGCACCTTTGCGCCGGCCCAGCCTTCCACGCACATCAGGGCACGCCGCCTCGCCCCACGGAGACGCAGGCGCCCGGGCCCCGCGTGGCTCTATCCCCCCCCCCCCCGTCCGCGACAGTGTCTGACTCTGCAACTGACAGTGAATGCTCCAAAGAACACGAAATGGAGGAGAAATTACAGCAATTTATCAACCGAAATTATAGGTGTAGACATGTGTCAGCCGTGGAAACAGTTTCTATCAAAATTAAAGTATTTAGAGGTTTTTCCTCAATTTTAAATTATGCAAATGCCTCCTCTCCGTGATGCAGCGGCACCGCGGTTTTAATTGCAGGATTACCCGGAGGCCCGCACGGTGCAGCTGTGGTCCCGGCCCCTGCTCCCCGGTGGCCCCTTTCTGCCCAGCTCACGGCGTCCCTGCAGCCCCGTCCTGAGGGGACCCCGCACCCCCCTCACAGTTTCTGTGCCTGTTTCCCTGAGTTCCTCTGCATTGTATTTTATTCAAATAAGGGCCATTTGTCTTTCTCAATTTTTTTCTTTTCTTTTTGTCTTGTTACATAGGCCTGGGTCTCCGGTGCAAACCCAGCAGAGGCGTGATGACAGGGGCGTCTGAAGCATGACCGTGCCTCTACCGCTCCTTCTGACTCACGAGGTTTGCCGCACGGTGTTGCCAGCCGGCTGAGCGTGCCGGTGCCGTGGCTGCGTGCAGAGAGGGTCACATGGCCGCTTTCCTTCCTGGCGTCCACATGGCTTACCATCTGGGATCCACACGGGGCCGCATTCCCGGGAACTGCGTGCCGCCTCACGCCCGCCCGGCAGCTTCGGGTTGGCTCACGTTTTCTGGTTCCTTGCCCCGTTTTGAAATGAAGATTATCCAAGCCTCACAGCATTAGTTGGGGGTCATTTTCCTACCTCTCTGTGAAATGCTTTTTAAAGAGAGGGCTTTTCTCTTCTCAGAGCGTTTGGTGACACTTGCCTGTGACGCGTGGGCTGAGTGTCCCGTCTCGCCGACGCAGCTGCGGACGGGGCCCGGGTGAAGCTCGCTGCCTTGGACCCGGGGCATGCCACGGCAGACGGAGGGGGCAGCCTCAGACAAGTTTGTGCTAGGACAGTCTGGCCACCTCAGCGGCTGCTCAGAGGTCCTCCAGAGCGCAGGCCAGGTGTGGGGCAGTGGTGTTCACCCAGCTGGTGTGTCCTGGACTTCACAGCTTTGCCATAGACTCCTGGCATGACCGGGAACCTCTCTTGGGCAGAGCATGTCAGCTGTGGTGGACCCTCTGCTGAACAGAGCAACGGGAGCCCAAGACATCCCCACAGCTGCTGGTCTGTGCCGACCTCAGACTGGCCGGAATTGTACCAGTTTCCATCAGACTGGGGAATGTGTGTGTGTGTGTGTTTTGGGGGGGGTCTTGAAAACTCTTAGAATAATTGCCCCAAATCCTTGCTTTCCTTTGCATATAAATGAGCTGTGGCCAATCGTAGCCTGGCCACCCCTCCCCCGAACACTTACTCTGTCTCATTGGACTGCGATGCCCTTGACCACGGCAGGCCATGCCCTCTGTCTCTCAGACACTTTAATTACCTGTGACTCTATAAAACGACTCTGAAAAACATAGCCTTTAAAAAAAATAATTGCCAGAGATGTAGATTTAGGAATTTTAATGAAATTAATGAGCTAGCAATTTCAAGGTGAATTTCCACATCGCTTTCCAATGCAATTTTTCCTTTCTCTCTTTTTTTCTCTTTTCCTTTTTTAGCAGATGACGCGAGGTGGATGCTATGCTCACCTTTGAGATGTTTTGTTTGGAGTGGCCGGGGCTTTCAAAGGGGACACTTTGGAAGGAGTCCTGTCACCACCTGTAGGGTTGATACCTGAGACCCGCTTCTCACTTTGGGCCCCCTAGACATATGTGCACACACAGACGTGAGCACACGCAGCCACACACGCACACGTAGTCACATGTGCGTGCACACAGTCACGTGCACAGACACACGCGTTTACGTGGGGGGCAATCTTAGAAAATCTGGTCGGGTGTGGGGAAGTGGGGGGTCCCCACCAACTCATCTGTCACCTTCAGTTCAAGGTCACCTGCTTGGAATGACCCCTGCATTCGGGCCAGGCCAGTGCTTCTGTCTGTGCCCTCACCATGTGGGTGTGATCGCATCCATTCGTGTAATGATAGATCTGTCTGTCCCACTAGATCATGAGCTCCGTGAGGGTGGGGCCCACCCTGGGGCCTGTCCACTCCCCCACCTGTGTAACCCAGAGCCAGGCACAGAGCTCAACAGCACCCCAACTTTCACTCTGTTGGCCATTCACCTCTGATTTCATTAAAGGCAGCGAAATGTCAGTGCACCCACATTCCAATGAGGAAAAATAATTGGCAAAATTCTTTGGGGTTCATTGCGGCGGGACCCACCGCTCCCTGTGAGCACACCTGTGAGGTGCAGACCGCTGCACAGGTGTAATAATAGCAGGGCTAGGTCCCAGAGAGACCACCGTGAGGGATGGCCGAGGGTCTGGCCGGCCGGGGGCCGGGATTCCGAGAGGCACCGTTCAGCACTTCGGACAGCGCCCACCGTGGTTCCCTGGGTCCTCAACAGCCAGGCAGGCGGGGTTTGCTGATTCTGGGGGGGGGGGGTGTCTCAGGATTAGAGGTGGAGGTTTGCATGGAGTTATCGTAAATGTAGCTTTTCCAGGGCCAGCACGTCTGCCCCATCCCCCGAAAACATCCACGTCTGAACGGAATCAGGTTCCAGCTCCTGCTCACCACCGGCCACTTGGCTGTGTGATTGGGCACCAGCCTCTCTGGGGAGTTTCCCCCCTGAGGACGGCCCTCGGGTGCTACCTGCTCCGGGTCACGGGTTCACCTCCAGCCTCTCTGGGGAGTTTCCCCCCTGAGGACGGCCCTCGGGTGCTACCTGCTCCGGGTCACGGGTTCACCTCCAGCCTCTCTGGGGAGTTTCCCCCCTGAGGACGGCCCTCGGGTGCTACCTGCTCCGGGTCACGGGTTCACCTCCAGCCTCTCTGGGGAGTTTCCCCCCTGAGGACGGCCCTCGGGTGCTACCTGCTCCGGGTCATGGGTTCACCTCCTGGCACCTTCTCCATCTCCCTGGTCAGACACCTGCTTTTGCCTGTGTTACCGGCCAGGTTGTCACACTCACCCTTGTACCTCCAAGTTGGCACCGGGCCGGGGCCTCGTCGGAACTAGTGAGTAATTGTTGACGGAATGAAAGGAGGTCACTTCCCTCCTGTAATCTAGCTTGCGTGGACACCAGCAGAATTCAAGTTCAACGCGAAGAGAGAAAAACGAGCAAACCTAAAAGCTGTTTGGATTTCCACGAAGTCGGGCACTCTTCCAGCTACAGGTGTCCTTAGAGGGAGACGGTGGTTGTGTGCGTGTCCTCCTTCCCACGGGCAGTGGCCCGCCAGCCAGGTGAGCAGGCTTGCCCGTGGCTGCCAACGTACACGCATTTCAGGAAGGTGCTGGGATTGGAGCTCGCTGCCCCACAGGGGCAAAGCGGAGGGCAGGTGGGACTCCCTTTCTGTCTCTCCCTCCACCCATCTCTCTTTCTCCCTTCATCTCTCCCTCTGTCTCTCCTTCTGTCTTTCTCTACCTCTCTGTTTCTCTCAGGCCCAGGGCAGCAGCCTCGGCTGCCCCCCACCTGCCTGGCAGCCCCGTGGGCATCTTCCTCCTCGCCTTGGGCAGCGAGGAGCTGAGCCTCTGCTCGGGGCCACCCCAGCTGCATTCTGCATTCAGCTGAGAGTCCTCACCACCACGCTCAGAACAAAGAGAACAAAAGGAACTGAAGATTGCGATTCCTGTTTTCTTATTAACCTCTTCCCCCTTCTCTCTGCTGGGGGGAGGGGGGAGCAAAGTCCCACCCCCTGTCTTCCTGTTTGTGAGGTCCAGTGCCCGACGACCTGAGCAGGGCCGGAGGCAGTGGGCAGGACAGGGCGGGGGCAGCAGCTTGCTGTGTGTGGACCCCGTACTCTCGGAGGGGCCCGGCCCTGGTCCCAGTTAGAGGAGGAGACTGAGGGAGGACGGAGAGTCGGACCTGAAGGGTTTAGGGCAGATTCAGTAAGAGGGGCTCTTGGCCAGACACAGAGAGGCCAGGGCTGCCCCCAGGGGCCTCCTGGGCACAGCGGCATCTCCATCACCCCCACCGCCTCCGCAGACACTGTGGAGACACCGAGGAAGCCCCTCCCCGAAGCCAAGGGGCCAGGAAAGGCACCCTCTTCCACCGGCCTCTCCCGTCCAGCCTCCACCATCTTCCAGCTCGAACGCCTTCTCCGTAAATCTCTGACCCGCGCCCCTGAAGCCGCTCGCTCTTACTTCTGCAATTGCCGAGAATTAATTTGTTAATTGTATGCAACTAATCTGCATCCTTCGTTTTGTATCAATTAACAGAGTAATTAAAAAAAAAAAGAAGCCCTGGCCGGTTGGCTCAGCGGTAGAGCGTCGGCCTAGCGTGCGGAGGACCCAGGTTCGATTCCCGGTCAGGGCACACAGGAGAAGCGCCCACCTGCTTCTCCACCCCTCCGCCGCGCTTTCCTGTCTCTCTCTTCCCCTCCCGCAGCCAAGGCTCCATTGGAGCAAAGATGGCCCGGGCGCTGGGGATGGCTCTGTGGCCTCTTCCTCAGGCGCTAGACTAGGCTCTGGTCGCAACATGGCGACACCCAGGATGGGCAGAGCATCGCCCCTGGTGGGCGTGCCGGGTGGATCCTGGTCGGGCGCATGCGGGAGTCTGTCTGACTGTCTCTCCCTATTTCCAGCTTCAGAAAAGTGAAAAAAAAAAAAGAAAAGAAAAGAAAAGAAAAGAAAAAACAATCTTCTTGGTGGCTCCTCCCCGCAGACTTGGCCCAGGAGCTAATGAGACAAGGCCAGCTCCCCGCCCCCCAGCCTCCCTGGGGCTCGGATCTCGGGAGCCTCCTGCAAACAGTTGCTGCTGCAGCAAGGATGTGAGGGGCTCGAATCTCGGGGTCCCCCCAGAGCCCCGTTGGTGCAGCCCTGCGACAGGCTCAGGGCAGACTCCGACGGGTTGGCAGTGCTGGAGGGGTCCCCCCAGACCGGGCAGGACTCTGCAGTGCTGGAGGGGTTCCCCCAGACCGGGCAGGACTCTGCAGCCCAGTGCCTGGCGGACACGGATGCAGAGAAGGGACCAAACCCTGAGGCCACCAGGGCTGCTGGCACCTGGCCAGGGGCTGAAGGGCAGCCACATGCAAGGGCATCGGCTCTGCCCCCTCCGTGCCGCCCCAGCTGCCCAGGAGGGTGGGGAACAGGTGGGATGGAGGGCTGGCAGCCGGCAACTCAGGCCTGCCTGGCTGTGTGGCGACTCAGGGCCCTTGGGAAGCCGTCACCTGCCTTCCTGACCGTTCCCTTCCACTAAATGGGTCTCGTTCAATGCAGGCAGGCGTCCTCCGCGTGAACAAAGCCAGATGCAGGCAAGATGCGTTTTCATCCCAAGTGACACGAAACGGGAAATTGGAAGCAAATACGAATCTGGCCGAGGGTTATAGTCCAGCATCTCCCTCCAAAGTCAGGCTGTGCAGCAGACTTAGAATAATCGACAGACACACGCCGCTGGGGGGCTCCCGTCAGCCGGAACCCTGTCACCGCCCAGCACCCCAACGGCCTTCCTGACGCTCAGTCCTGAGGGGTCCGGGGAGGTGGGGAACCCTGTCACCGCCCAGCACCCCAACAGCCTTCCTGGTGCTCAGTCCTGAGGGGCCCGGGGAGGTGGGGAACCCTGTCACCGCCCAGCACCCCAACGGCCTTCCTGGTGCTCAGTCCTGAGGGGCCCGGGGAGGTGGGGAACCCTGTCACCGCCCAGCACCCCAACAGCCTTCCTGGTGCTCAGTCCTGAGGGGCCCGGGGAGGTGGGGAACCCTGTCACCGCCCAGCACCCCAACGGCCTTCCTGACGCTCAGTCCTGAGGGGTCCGGGGAGGTGGGGAACCCTGTCACCGCCCAGCACCCCAACGGCCTTCCTGACGCTCGGTCCTGAGGGGCCCGGGGAGGTGGGGAACCCTGTCACCGCCCAGCACCCCAACGGCCTTCCTGGTGCTCAGTTCTGAGGGGCCCGGGGAGGTGGGGAACCCTGTCACCGCCCAGCACCCCAACGGCCTTCCTGACGCTCGGTCCTGAGGGGCCCGGGGAGGTGGGGAACCCTGTCACCGCCCAGCACCCCAACGGCCTTCCTGGTGCTCGGTCCTGAGGGGCCCGGGGAGGTGGGGAACCCTGTCACCGTCCAGCACCCCAACGGCCTTCCTGACGCTCAGTCCTGAGGGGTCCGGGGAGGTGGGGAACCCTGTCACCGCCCAGCACCCCAACAGCCTTCCTGGTGCTCAGTCCTGAGGGGCCCGGGGAGGTGGGGAACCCTGTCACCGCCCAGCACCCCAACGGCCTTCCTGACGCTCAGTCCTGAGGGGCCCGGGGAGGTGGGGAACCCTGTCACCGCCCAGCACCCCAACAGCCTTCCTGGCCTTCAGTCCTGAGGGGCCCGGGGAGGTGGGGAACCCTGTCACCGTCCAGCACCCCAACGGCCTTCCTGGTGCTCAGTCCTGAGGGGCCCGGGGAGGTGGGGAACCCTGTCACCGCCCAGCACCCCAACAGCCTTCCTGGTGCTCAGTCCTGAGGGGCCCGGGGAGGTGGGGAACCCTGTCACCGCCCAGCACCCCAACGGCCTTCCTGACGCTCAGTCCTGAGGGGTCCGGGGAGGTGGGGAACCCTGTCACCGCCCAGCACCCCAACGGCCTTCCTGGTGCTCGGTCCTGAGGGGCCCGGGGAGGTGGGGAACCCTGTCACCGTCCAGCACCCCAACGGCCTTCCTGGCCCTCGGTCCTGAGGGGCCCGGGGAGGTGGGGAACCCTGTCACCGCCCAGCACCCCAACGGCCTTCCTGGCCCTCGGTCCTGAGGGGCCCGGGGAGGTGGGGAACCCTGTCACCATCCAGCACCCCAACGGCCTTCCTGGTGCTCAGTCCTGAGGGGCCCGGGGAGGTGGGGAACCCTGTCACCGTCCAGCACCCCAACAGCCAGTCCTGAGGGGCCTGGGGAGGTGGGGAACCATGGAGGCAGAGGCCCGGGGTCTGTCCTGATGGACTAGAAGCAGGTGTCTCTGGCTGGGGCACAGCCTCTGCCTGGCCGGCCACCAGCACCCTCTGTCCTGCCCGGCCCACTGGCAGCAGCTGGGACGACTTGCCCCGTGTCCCACGTGTTGCTCACGTATGTCTGCCGAGATGCCTCATGGGCACCTGGCCAAGACACATGGCTCCGGTGCCCTTCCATGGGGGTCCGAACGGGGAGGTCAGGCTGCCCAGGGCCAGGCCTGGGATGGGCCTGGTTCTGCTTTTATCACCAGTGTCCACCCATCCCCCATCACACACATACTCACATGCACATGTGCGTGCACACACAAACACACACACACACACACGTGTGCATATACCGCCTCTGTGTCCTCTGATCTCTGGGGTCCTGGGCCCAGCAGGAAACCCTCCTGCAACTTAGGGGTCCCCCCCTGCAAAGAGCTTCTCACTAATGAGGATCTTTCTGATGGTTCTGCAGTGAGAATGGCCACCATCTTTTTAAAACACAGTCAAGGCTGACCCGTGGTGGTCCAGTGGATAAAAGCATCGACCTGGAGTGCTGAGGTCACTGGTTCAAAACCCAGGGCTTGCCCAGTCAAGGCACATATGGGTGTTGATGCTTCCCGCTCCTCTCTCTCTCTCTCTCTCTCTCTCGTCTCCTTAAAATCAATAAATAAAATCTTTAGCCTGGCCTGTGGTGGCGCAGTGTATAAAGCATCAACTTGGAACGCTGAGGTCGCCAGTTCAAAACCCTGGGCTTGCCTGGTCAAAGCACAAATGGGAGTTGATGCTTCCTGCTCCTCTCTCCTTCTCTCTTTCTCTCCTCTCTAAAAAATAAAGACTTTAAAAAAATACTTTAATAAAAAAAATCTTCAAAAAAAAAAGTAAATAAACAAACTAACTAACTAAATAAAATCGTTAAAAACACACACTCACAGACACACACACAATGATGACATGCTCCCTGTCTCTGGAATTGAGTTTTCCGGATATAAGAGGAAGGCGGATGCCGAGGACTTTCGGGGTCTGGTGGATGGTGTCACTCTGCTCTGGGACCTGACTTTGACCTCCAGTCATGAGCTGGCTTCCCGTCCCGGGGCCTCAGAGGACACTGATGGAGACGCCCCTCCTGCATGGGCGACCCAAGGGGAAACGAGAACCCCAAGAAGAACAGGTGTGTACTGGCGGCCCGCCCGCCACAGCCCAGGGTCCCCGAGAAGTAGGCACCTCTGAGAGCGCCTGTTCCCGCCTCTGCCGGCCCCTCTGCCGCTGAACCACCACACTCAGGGCTCTTACGCTATTTATGGCCGTAGCTGTCCCACCCAAGGGCACCTCAGGCACCCTGCGGTGCGGGCAGGCAGCGCCCTGGACGGGAGCCCTCACGGGGCCGAGTCCCTGCTTCAGTTCCTGAGGGCACAGACCCAGGAGCCGAACAGCTGGGTCCCCACTTCCTGTCACGGTTCAACCGCACTTCCATGTCCCCTAAATAAAATACCTTAGAATTCTGCCCGTTTCGAACCCTCCCTGGACGGGATCCCTCCACCGCTATTCTGTGGCCTGCTTCTTCCGCGGACCATTGTGTCCGAAGTTTCCCGAGGGTCCAGCTCTGTCCACGCTCTGTGCACCCTTGAGGCCCGACCACCCACCCCGGGTCACCGGGAGATGGACGCATCTCTCCCTGGTCACCGGGAGATGGACGCAGCGCCCACCCGGAATCCTGCCCCCGGCACTGGGCTTCCAGAGGCTCTGGGTCTGGAATCCCCGGAGAAGAGGTAGGGTGACTCTGCCCAGCCTTTCGGACAGCTTGCCCATCAGAGCGAGGTCAAGCCTGGACACTGGACACCCCCACCCCAGGTGAGCGGCCCTGCTTGACCTCCCATGGGGCTCTCCCTCCTCAGATCGGCTTCCTCCCCCCCCTACGCCCCTCCTCACCCCCCGCCTTACCCACTCTGCTCGCCACGCTTCTTCCATTGTCTGCATTACGACGTTCGGGTGGGGGGCGGGTATTACTGTCCTCCTGCGTGACATCATAATAGGCTGCTGTCCCGGAACACAAAGGCCGTGGGGAGACACGTCCTACTTACGTCGTCACCGACTAGACAGCAGTGAGACTGGGGGGGCCGGGACACAAACATCTGTATATTGAGAGTAATAATAACGCTTGTTCCCCTTTTATTTCCGAAGCTCCTTAAATTATGCCCTTGCAGTGCAGAAAGGGATTTGTGTGAGTGTGCAGGTGGGTTAAGAAAAACCCATTGAAATGCAAAGTGGACTCCCCACCCCCACCCCCTGCCCAGAGAGGGGGCCACCCTCCCGCCATCATGAGCCCACCACCACCACCACCGCCACAGTCCGCTTCTTCTCTCTTCTCCTCTCAGGCGCATGTGTGTCCCGGTCCAGGACGCAAACGAACCAGATGAGGGACTCCCAGGGTCCCCCCCTGTGAGGTGGCAGCCACCCCGATACTCTTGTCCTTGATCTGATGGAAAGCCTGCCTGCAGCCCCCAGTCTGGCAAAGTGGATTCGCAGGGGCCGCTCCCGCCAGCCACCAGAGCTGCCCCTTAATCACAGGTCCTGGGAGCCACTCCCAGTCCGGCCACTCACACCGCTGGGAGCTCCAGCCACACCCACACCTCAAAGCTGGGCTGTCCCAGAAGCTCTAAGCACCTTCCCCGCCAAGGACAAAGCCCCCTCTGCTCCTTGTCCCAGCCAGGGGCGCTGCCCACGTCCAACAGAAGGGACCAGAGAGAGGCTCACGGAGCTGCCAACCCCCTGTCTGCAACTTCCTAGAAACCTAGTCTCATTATTTCTACATAAGAGATATTTTTTAGAAATGCCAGCAGACGTGCTGTGTTCCGGGTGAGCTGACCCCACGCCAGCCCGCCGCTGTGTCGGGGAGGGTGCCAGGGTGTCACCCGGGTCTCCCTGGCGAGCTGGTAGCTGCTCTTCCGGGAGCGTTCTAGCTCACATTCAAACTGAGGAAAACGACTCATTGTCACCGCAGCGATTTTTACATCTGTGTACAAAAGACGGCCAGCCACCCGTGGCTACCGCCTTGCAGAGATGGAGTCAGGACACAGGTCGCCATCAGACACCGAGGGTCCTGGGGTCCTCCCACGCAAGTCAGCACCGTCAGTCCCGCACAGACACAGACGTGGGTGGGGCGGCCGTCCGCAGACACGCTGGTGTGCGTCCCCAAGTCCTTGCTCAGGCGCGGTGCGTGGACCCACGCACAGCCACACCGAGGGCTTCGATCTCCGGCTGTCAGAGCGGCACCCGGTGCGCAGGACACGCGCTCGGGATTTTTCAGTCTCCGTGCCGGAGCCGTCGTTATCCTGCCAGAGCAGCAGCTGGAATATTAACAGGCCGCCGTGGTGACGAGTGGAATATAATTAGCCCTCCCCACCCCCACCCCCACCCCCACCCGCCCGTTCCAGTGAATCTGCGGTCTTCACCGGGGACACTTGATGGCGCACCTCGTGGGGCTGTGACTACCCTAGGCGGCCGGGTCGCAGCCTTGCTCCTGGGCTGGCGGCAAGTCCCTCTGAGCCTCGGCCAGCTACGCCCCTGCCCGGGTGCCCAGCCCTGCCCTCCTCCTCCTCCGGCAGAACTCGCCGCCACACTCCCACCTGGTCCTGTCACGGATCCCTCCGCAGCCCCTTGCTTGGCCGTATCGCTCATGCCCACCGTGCGCCTCTCCAGGACGCAGTGGGAGCGCGCACCAGCCCTCCCAGCCCCCCGGGCCTGCGCACTGCAGAGCGCAGGCGTCTGCTGACTCACCTGGGCAGGTGGTGCAGAGGGGCGCGCACACGCAGTGGGCTCACTCAGAAAAGGAGGCTTTTTTTTTTTTCCTCCTAAATTTATTTATAATACCTTAAGATTTTCCTGGCCTGACCAGGTGGGGGCGCAGTGCACAGAGCGTGGGACTAGGACATGGAGGACACAGGTTTGATACCCTGAGGTTTGAGCAAGGCTCACCAGCTTGAGCCCAGGGTCACTGGCTTGAGCAAGAGGTCACTCGCTCTGCTGTAGCCCCCTGGTCAAGGCACAAATGAGAAAGTAATCAATGAACAACTAAGGAGCCGCAATGAAGAATTGATGCTTCTCATCTCTCTCTCCCTTCCTGTCTGTCTGTCCCTATCTGTCCCTCTTTCTGTTTCTGTCACAAAGAAAAGAAAAAAAGATTTTCCTGGAACATTCATTTCCAAACATTCTCTTTCTCTCTTTTTTTTTTTTAATTTTTATTTTTTTATTCATTTTTAGAGAGAGAGACACACACACACAGAGAGAAAGAGAGAGAGAGAGAGAGAGAGAGAGAGAGAAGGGGGGAGGAGCTGGAAGCATCAACTCCCATATGTGCCTTGAGCAGGCGAGCCCAGGGGTTTCCAGTCGGTGACCTCAGTGTGCCAGGTTGACACTGCGCTACCACAGATCAGGACAAGAAAGCTTTTTTAAAAAATTACCTTAAAAAAAATTTTTTTTTATGTATTGAGAAAGAAAAGAAGAGAGGAAGGAGGAGAGGAGAGAGAGACACCGATTTGTTCTTCCATGTATTCGTGCTGTCATTGGTTGATTCTCATATGTGCCCTGACTGGGGATCGAACCCACAAAGCTGGTAGATCGAGCCGGTGCTCTAACCCAGTGGTCCCCAACCCCCAGGCCGCGGGCCGGTATCGGTCCGTGGGCCATTTGGTACCGGTCCGCAGAGAAAGAATAAATAACTTACATTATTTCCGTTTTATTTATATTTAAGTCTGAACAATGTTTTATTTTTAAAAAATGACCAGATTCCCTCTGCTACATCCGTCTAAGACTCACTCTTGACGCTTGTCTCGGTCACGTGATACATTGATCCGTCCCACCCTAAAGGCCGGTCCGTGAAAATATTTTCTGACATTAAAGCGATCCGTGGCCCCAAAAAAGGTTGGGGACCCCTGCTCTAACCAACCGAGCTGCCCAGCCAGGGCCAACGGTGGTGTTTTCATCAAGCCCGCCTGCCACTGTGATTCTGAGACCACTTTGAGAAACTGGTCTGTTTGATGGAAGAACGGGTGACATTAACTGGGGACCAGCTACGCTCCAGGCCCTGAGCAAAATGCCGTGTGTATGTGACCTCATCTCTACCTCTCATGGCTCATTTGTCAGAGGTGGAGATCGAAGGTAGCAAGATCGAATAACGGCTTCAAGGTTCCTCAGCCTCCCCCAGCCCCCGTGGCCCACGCCCTCTTGCCTCCGGCCACAGCTCCCCCACCACCACCACGTGCATGTAGCTGGTTTCCTTACTTGTTAACTTGAACTTAATTCTTAGTGTCTGAAACCCACCTACATGCACCCTCCCTGCTCCCGGCCAGGGTGCTGGGCTCAGCCTGCCAGCTCCCAACATCCCCAGAGCCACGCCCGCCAGGGAGTCACTCCAGCTGCTGCTGAGGCAGGTCTTGAAAGAGCACCTGGACGTACCTGGATAAAGCTAGGAGTGGCCACGCCCGAGCTGGCCATGATTCCAGGGCCTGGCCGTGATTCCCAGGGTCCTCCTGCAGCACCCCTCTCTCCAGGCCTCTGACACCCCACCCTGCTTCTGAGAGCCACGCGCCCCTCAGGAAGCATGGACGGGATGCATGGTGTGGCTGGCGTGCTGGGAGGCGGGCACAGCGTCCCTGGTCACGTCTGCCCCTCGGTCGGAACAAACAGAACAGCACAGTGCCTGGCGGCTCACTGTGAGGGCAAGCTTAAAAGCGGCGTTTATTTTTAGTTTATTTTTAGAGCGTGTGTTGCCTTCGGGTCCCAGTGATGTAGGTGAGCAGCAATAAAGGAGTGTGGTCCACCAGAGCGGCCCACTCAGCAAAGTGCCCTTTTGTTCAGACTTAAGTGCAAACATGATTCTTTTATTTTTTTGCAATAACAGTAGCGACGGGGTGTCAGAGGTCACTGAGATGGGCTGAGGGGCACCCCTGATGGAAGGTGACTAACATGCACCCCCAAGGTTCTGGGGTTTGCTCCAGGGTTCCTTCCCCAGGATGCTTTCAGGGCGGGGAGGTGGGGACGTCCCGTGCTCCCTGGGCTCTGACATCGGCTGAGCACGGAGTGGGTTCCTCTTAGAAGATTGTGACGGACACATTACGTGCCTCTCACTGGGTCCCTCCGGCTGCTGGTTGTTTTTTTTTTGTGTTTTTTTTTTTTAGCGTAGTCACCATTAAAAGGGGTTAACAAGCCTTTCGTGTGACCTCAATGTGTGGTGTGGGCTGCAGATTGTGGCAAAGCCAGTGAAACGAAATCACAGCCTTGGCAGGAAGTAGCCCGGCTAAGACATGAGTGCACAGAGAGGGTAAGGGCCTTGCCAGAGGTCACACAGAGAGTGTGTGGGAAACTGCCCTCCGGCTCTAGTGTGTGTGTCTCACTCATCACCGTCACGAGGGCCCATCTCCCCAGTGACCCCAAAAGATGGGCTGCCCTTTGCAGGATGGAGATCGGGTTGAGGGGGAGCAGAGCCCACCTGTCCTCCTCCACCACCCAGCGGATGTGTCGTGGGCAGGGTGGCACAGAAGAGACCTGGCGAGCCTGCCCGGGGCCATTTGCCCTCGGGAGAACATTGCCCGTGCCGTGTGGCAGAAGTGACCCAGAGCCTGGGACCTTGTTTCTCTCCTAAATCCACACTTGATACGGGCTCGCTTAGCCGGCAGCCTCCCTGGGACACAGCCCTTGTCAGAGGAGGCCTTTGTTTCACTTGCTTGCTGTGTCCAGGGCTTGTCCAAGCGGCCACAGGAGGGACCTGGGCTTATGTCCCAGGAGAGTGAGTTTCTGAGCTCCCGGGACTCAAGGGGCTCAGGTGGACCCCCAGTTCCCTGAGCTGCCCCATCTGGGAACTCCCTTTGGGGGAGGACACCGGTGCGTCCTCCTGTGGACACAACGAGGGCAAAGCAGGCACACACACACGCACGCACGCACGAGCTGCGGTTGCCGTGTGACCCGGACGCGCTCCTCAGCCTCTCTGTGCCTCAGTCTCCCCGTCTGCGAGCGAGGTCACCCAGAGAGCCGCTTGCAGACGAGCTCACGTGACATCAAGCATGGGAAGCTCTGTGCCGCTGGCCTGGCTGGGGGCCGGTCTGCTCCAGAAGACGCCCCCGCCCCTGCCCTGGGCCCACCAAGACCCCTGCCCAGGAAACAAGGCCACACGGACGTGGCCTGGCTGCAGGTGCTGGTTTCTGGGGGTGAATCGAGTCAGGACGGAATTGAGTCCCATTGTGTTAGTGGATGATTAGAATATATGTTTATTATTCATTTGTCCTCTGTCCTGCTGGGACTCGGATCACAAAGCGACTTTCGTGGATGTCGGGATGATGCTGGGGTCGGCCACGGCAGAGGCGAAGGCCACCTCGAGGCCACCTTGAGGCCACCGCCGGGCAGCCTGCAGAACCAGCAATGATTTACCTCTCTCTGCATGGATTGCCTTTAATTACAATAAACTAATAAAGATTTTTAGAGATACTCTCATTTAATAGAATGCGGAGTTATAATGGGTGACCTATTTTAAGCCATTTAATTTCTCATGACCTGTTTTCCAAATTAACATGGTGACAAAGGCCGTGGTGGGCGGGTGGGGGGAGGGAGAGTGGGAGGGGGGCCCTCCAGAGGTGCGAGGCCTGTGCCCGCGTGGAAGGTGCCTCCCACGTGTTCACGCAGGGAGGTGCTGGGTTACAGGAAGGCTTCTGTCGCCATTAACGAGCCCCGGGTTTGCAATCACTTGAAGAACATAAACAAGGACCTCGCGGAGATCTGCAATGTCACCCACTATTAAAGCCGCAACTCTGGACAAATCTGCCCCAAATCCTCTTGTTACGGGAGTGCCTGTCTCCTCCCGGCTGTAGCACCTCCAGCTGCCCGCCCCCCACAGAGAGAGGAACGGGGAGGGTTGGGAGACATTGAGGGTCCCACTGGCTTCAGGCGAGGACACCTGTGATCTCCACCGGGACCTGCAGCCCAACCTCTCCTCTCCCCTCCCGTCCCCCCTCTGCCCCCACGAGGGCTTCTGGGGGCCACACTCTGCTCTCTTGTCAAACCTCTTCCTCCCCACCCGCTCCCAGTCCCCCGCTCCATGGTGGCGGCGGCCCCTGGATCCTATGGACAGGTCACAGCTGACCGCCGTGAGCCCTGGTCTCCCCTGACCTTGGGCACTGTTCTCCGCAGGGATGTCCCGGTTTGTCCTGCTCTGAGCTGGATTAATTTCCCAAGACAAAGCCTGTGGCGCTCACGGTGCTATTTGTGGTGGCCGTCAGCCGCGGGGACGTGGGAGGAGCGAGGCGAGGGCCACAGGGATTACTGCTCCCCCCACCCTCTGCCCCGCGGCCTGCCAGCTGGCCGGGGGCCTCTCTGCGCCAGGCTGGCTGGCCGCCCGCCCGGGCACGTGCCCTCCGGGAGCCGGGGCTGCAGCTCGCTGAGCTGTCCTGGCAGGAGAGACCCGTGGGTGGCGGCTGCTGCTCTCTCCAGATTCAGAGCTTCTGGCCCCTTGGTGGCTCTCAGGACCACGGATGACTCTATGCTGGGAGTGGTCAAGGGTCCTTCCACAGCTTCCCAGAGCTCCTCGGCCAGATGTATCAGCTGCGGCCGCCTCCGGGGAAGCAGGGGACACCTGTGGCAGGGAAGACAGGGGTGCCGGGCTCCGGGCTGGAGGGTGTGCCAGGTGAGAGTCCTACCTTCTCAAGAAGGCTTGTCTGGCTGGAGAAACGACACCCGCCCGTGCTGACAGCGTGATTCCACCAAGAGCTAGGAGAACACAGAGCAGGCTTCTCTTCCAAACACACCTTGTTTCCATGGTGACGGTCTCTCTCTCCCTCAGTTTCCACATCGCACCGGCGGGGACTGGCCTGGCTGCCCTCAGCCCACCAGCCATGTGGGGTGGGGTCTGCACTCCAGGCAGGGGGGTCCCTCCCAGGTCCTGAGGGTGTCTCTGTCCCTCTCTCCCTGACGGTCTTTGAAACACCGGATAGGCCAGGTGGCCAGCTGGTCCTGCGCAGTTCATCTGCCCCCTCTCGGGGTTTGGCCAGCTGTTGGCCACCGTCCCCATTCCGAAAGGGAGCGTTGTGCCTCAGGAGGAGGGGAAGGGTGGCCAGACCCCTTGGGCACTGCCATTGCAGGCTCAGGAGGAGGGGAAGGGTGGCCGGACCCCTTGGGCACTGCCATCCCGGGCTTAGGAGGAGGGGAAGGGTGGCCAGACCCCTTGGGCACTGCCATCGCGGGCTCAGGAGGAGGGGAAGGGTGGCCAGACCCCTCGGGCACTGCCATCCCGGGCTCAGGAGGAGGGGGAGGGTGGCCAGACCCCTTGGGCACTGCCATCCCAGGCTCAGGAGGAGGGGAAGGGTGGCCGGACCCCTTGGGCACTGCCATCCCAGGCTCAGGAGGAGGGGAAGGGTGGCCAGACCCCTTGGGCACTGCCATCGCAGGCTCAGGAGGAGGGGAAGGGTGGCCGGACCCCTCGGGCACTGCCATCCTGGGCTCAGGAGGAGGGGAAGGGTGGCCGGACCCCTTGGGCACTGCCATCCCAGGCTCAGAAGGAGGGGAAGGGTGGCCGGACCCCTTGGGCACTGCCATCGCAGGCTCAGGAGGAGGGGAAGGGTGGCCGGATCCCTTGGGCACTGCCGTCCCAGGCTCAGGAGGAGGGGAAGGGTGGCCGGACCCCTTGGGCACTGCCATTGCAGGCTCAGGAGGAGGGGAAGGGTGGCCAGACCCCTTGGGCACTGCCATCCCGGGCTCAGGAGGAGGGGAAGGGTGGCCAGACCCCTTGGGCACTGCCATCCTGGGCTCAGGAGGAGGGGAAGGGTGGCCGGACCCCTTGGGCACTGCCATCCCGGGCTCAGGAGGAGGGGAAGGGTGGCCGGACCCCTTGGGCACTGCCATCCCAGGCTCAGGAGGAGGGGAAGGGTGGCCGGACCCCTTGGGCACTGCCATCCCGGGCTCAGGAGGAGGGGAAGGGTGGTCGGACCCCTTGGGCACTGCCATCCCGGGCTCAGGAGGAGGGGAAGGGTGGCCGGACCCCTTGGGCACTGCCATCCCGGGCTCAGGAGGAGGGGAAGGGTGGCCAGACCCCTTGGGCACTGCCATCGCAGGCTCAGGAGGAGGGGAAGGGTGGCCAGACCCCTTGGGCACTGCCATCCCGGGCTCAGGAGGAGGGGAAGGGTGGCCAGACCCCTTGGGCACTGCCGTCCCAGGCTCCCCGCCCTGTGCGTCTCCGTGGAGATCGCCCTTCCTTGCGTCCAACCTCTTTCCTCAATAACTGTCATGGAACCTGGGCGGTGCCATGCTGGCTGGCGGGAAAACTTCCTCGTCCTGCTGCCCCCTGAGCCCTGGGCGAAGAGGGAACTGAGCAGGGGCCCCCTCCTTCCCCAAGAAGAAGTCTATGTTAGTTCAATCAGTGAAGAAGGAGGGTCCCCCCCACCAGTACCCACATTGCACATCCAGACCGTCCACCCACTCCCAGGCCCCCCGGGATCTGGAGGGAGCGTTTGATGGACGTCCTTCCCTGGCCACTGACGGAGACTGTGTCACCGGAGACACTCACGTGTTGAACCGGGAGCCCCGCTGGGGCTCAGCGCGGGGCACAGGTGATCTTGCTTCCGCTGGTCACCTCGTGTGTCCGTGTCAGTGTAATCATGCACGCTGGGGACACCCCACAGCGTGAGACTCCCCCCTCTTCCTCTGGGTGAGGCAGAAGTGCCTGCCTCTGCACCCAGTGGGGTGACTTCCTCCCGTCTTGTTTCCTGATGTAGTGATTACACGGCAGTGGTTGACTTTGAGACCGGTTCCCTCGCCTTCTTGGTCCTGGTGTGTCTGCCGCCGACATCCAAGAGTTAAATTGCTCAATGACCTGAAATAAGGGAATGTAACACATCTCCAGGGCGTTCTCAGCAGTTTCTCACCCGCCCCCTTCCAGGAGAAAATAGTCACCCTCCCCCACGCCTCTTTGGAAAGGAGAACCGGCCGCCCACCTAGCGTCCTCTGTGGCCAGTGGGGCCCTGAAGTTCTCATGGGCTGCCCGTTCTGGCCTTGTTCTCCCGGCCTGTCCTGGACAGGACAGATGGGGTCCCACATCCCCAGGGACCCTGGCCGGCTGCCTGCCTCCGGTCCTTTCACGGACATGCACATCCAAGGACTGGACGGTCGGGGGCCGGGGGACATGCTGGTGGCCGGGCACTTCCAACCCAGGGTCCTGGAGGTGGCCCAGGACACGTCGGTGGCTTCAGAGGACAACAGGGCAGATCCAGGCTCACCTCTACAATTTTAGGTATAGATTCTGAAGTGTATCTAAGGTGACATTGCCAATTTCCCTGGTTGTGATATTCTCCTTAATTCTTTCCTAAGCAATACCAAGCTGGCCACTTTCTTCCCAAGGGTCTGGCCCCACCATGTCCACTAGAAACCTTCCCAGGAGGACAGACCCAGAACAGAGCGGAGCACCACTTCCTCTATAGATAGGACTTGCCAAGCCTAGTGGATACCTCTGATGCCACCCAGGTGATGGACACCAGGACCCTCACGCATCCCAGTGGTGTGAACCTGACACATTGGTCCATGAAGCCCAGCACCACCGCTGGACAGGGCCTGGGTGTCGACATCATCTTCACCAGTGAGGACCCTGGGGCTGAAGACCTGCCCTGGCCCTACCTGCCTCTGGGCGTGGGGGACCCTGGCTGGTGGGTGATGCATCCGAGGATGTACCCTGGGCCAGCAGCCTGCACCCCCTCCCTCTCCCTCTCCCAAGCAAGATATACAGCCAGGCTGAGTTCAGACAGGCGAGCCGGGGCAGTTTTAGGGCCTGGCAGCACCCTGAGTCCCTGGGACCTGCGGTGGAAGAGACAGCTTCTTCCTTGCCCACATGCCCACAGGTAACGGCACACCTGTGTGTGAGCACACGTGTGCACACGCACACACCATGGCACAAAGGCATTTCTACCCTCAGCGTATGGATTGCTGGCTTTGGGCTTTAGGGAGGGAGGAAAAAAGGAAGAAAAGGAAGAATTGCTAGGCAACCAGCCAAGGGTTGCTATGGCATTTTGAGAGCAGCTGGACCAATCAGAGCCGAGTGCGGGCTGCTGTCAGTCAGCGCGGGAGGCGGGGCGTGAGGCTGCTGGGCGCAGACCACTGCGGATGGGGACAGCGGCACCTTATGAATATTCATCGGGCTGATTGAGGCAAAACCAATTAACCACTTGTAGGCTCGATTTCCCCCTCGGATCTATTCACCTGCTCAGGGGCAGGCACGCTGGTGGGTTTCCCACTGGACACGACCTGTCTGACCATTCCCTCCCTCCCTCCCTCGCTCCTCACTCCCACTGGGGACGAGACCGAGCAGTAACCGCTGCCTTAGCCAGCGGGGTCCATGTCACCCCAGTCACATCCCAGAGCAGGGACCAGACACGGCGAAAGGGACGCTGTGGGCGAGGGGCCACCCGAGGGTGAGGACTTCCACAGAAAGTTTGTAAACAGGAGCCGCTCCTCAGAGTGGCCTGCAGGCGACTGAGGGCTTCTCTGACCGGACTCCTCCAGCTTCCCGGCCCCTCTGGCCCAGGTCCGCCCCTTGGAAGCTGACCCACACACTGTCATTTGTGCCCTCAGGGGCCACTCGGGAAGCCAGATACCCCCACTCCCCCGTGGTGTGTCATTGCATCCAAGTCTGGAGGTGGCCAGGTGGGCTGACCACTAGGAGGGAGAGGCGGGAGGGTCCAGGGGCCCGGGCTGAGTCGCCGACCACCTTGCAGCCCTTTGCATGTTCAGCGCTAGCTGTGTCTTTGGGATGAGTGCCTCCAGGCCCAACCTGATCCAGAGCCGTAATCTCCAGGGGGAGGGTCCTGACAGGTCTGTTGCCCCATTGCTGAGGCCCAGGGCACGGTGGATACACAGTGAATAGTGTTCCTTCGAGCCTTGTCACCTGAGCAGCACCTTGGACAGCTCCCAGACAGCCCACCGGACCTGCCCGGAGCAGGGCAGAGGTGCTGGCTGGCCGGGCGGGGCGTCCCCAGGGATGGCTCGATGGGGTGGGGTAGGGGGATAGAAGGAAGAAGCAGCCCCCTCACACACACACATCCTATGCTCCTGAGGCTGCCAGATCTCTGGGGGCCCACACTCCAGGACCACCTTATTGGCCCATTTGGGGCACCTCCTTTGTCCCCACTCAGTCCTGGTGGACACCTAGACTCTTACATAAGATGGGGCCCCTCAAAACAGGAGAAATGAGGTTCTGAACAAATAAAGCTTCCTAGGATTGTGTTTACTTCAAAAGCGTGCATTTTCATAAAAAACATTGCTTTTACGAATGAAACGACTGCTGTACCCTCATCCTCCTCACATTTTCTCACAGGCCCTGGAAGCAGGAGCTGTTTCTGTCCCCCCACTTCTCACTTGAGGACCCCCAGGCTCAGGGCCACGCAGGAGTGCAGGGCATGAACTTGCCCACCCCTCTGATTTCCAGAACCCACTCTTGGGCCCCAAGGCCGGGCCCGGCCTGTGTTTATGCACCAGCGAAGATGACCACAGAGACTGTCTCCAGGGAGGAAACAGGGACGCTGACCCATGGTGGACACTGTGGCCCTCCAATGGGCCCAACTGCAGTGGGGTGGGGAGCAAGGCCAGGCCCCTGCAGGGAGGACCCCAGAGGAGTGACCGGTAAGGAGAGCCCAGGGGAGAGGCGGGGGGGGGGGGGAGGGAGGGGATCCCCTCTCCACAGGTCGGTCTTGCTCATTTGGTGGCCGGAGCCTCCGCTTTCAAGAGCGATTTCCAAGAAATTATTTTTGCAGCCACAAGGACGCGGTCCAGGGTGTCATTCCCTCTGAGCCCTGGGGGTGATGTGAGCTGATTGTTTTCATTAGTGTTATTAATATTAACCTCAGCCCCTGTCAGTTTTCCGAGAGCCCCAGCCCCTCTCGTGTGCCTGCGGGTGGGTGACAGAGGGGATGTGGTGGAGGGGTGGGTGGGGTCCCCCAGGGCTTTGTCCAGGGTGGGTGGGGTCCCCCAGGGCTTTGTCCAGGGTGGGCAGCCCAGGGGACCCTGGGCAAACTCCGCTGATCCAGGCAGAGCACACAGCACAGAGCCCTCCCGGCTGCACTTCCCCTCCCTCCCACCTCTGACCTGTCCCCAGGGACAGAGGATCCTGTGAATTCCTCTGTAACCAGGGGTGCAGAGGGTGTGCGGCACCCTGGGCGGGGGTGTTCCTGGGCCTGGCCTGGGGAGGGATGGCTACTTCTTAGTCCATCACTTTTGGAAGGAGAGGACATGGTCACTCTGGGTTAGCCCCTGAAGAAGAGAGCACCCAGGAAACAGGAGGTGGGCCAGGGACCCTCCACCCTCTTCCAGGCAAAGCCATGGTGTCTGAATCACTGGTGGGCCTTCCTGCACCCTGAGCCCCGTGTGGCTGCCTGCTGCACTCACCCCCTGTCCAGCTGCTGATTCCAGACACAACGGGGGGTGGGCAGCGGGACATCCACCCCTCAACCTTGACTGTCCACACCCTCCTCCCCCCACCCCCCACTTCCTGGATGGGACATGGGCTGGGGACCTGGCTCTCCTGATTGAGAGGTCACTTAGCTGTCATTGCTGTCACCTGCCCCCGAGGGCGGGCGGGACGGGCAGTGAGGCCAGTCGCTGAGCGTGTCCGTTCCCTGCAGTGTCCGGGTCCAGCCCTGAGCTTCTACAAGAGTCACCTTCAGAATCAGGGGTGGAGGGCTGTCCAGAGGGGATGCTCAGCTCCACTCACTGTCCCCCTGCAGGACACTGTCCCTTCCAGAGGCCCAGCCACGGCGTTCAGATGGGGCCTCGGAAGGACCAGAGGCACCACCAGGGGCTCGTCCTCACCCCGCGCACCCTCAGCCCCTCTAGAGCCCCCGGATCTGGCCTTCACGGTGTCCCCTTTCCTCCCATCCGCTCTCAGCATCCGGCTCTCCTCTCCCTCCTGATCATGGGAGGGGACCCCAGGAGGCTTCTTGAGGCCCCAGAGCCTCTTGCTGTGGTCTGGGGTGGGAGCAGGGAAGCCTGCCATTAACTCCGTCCTTGGTGAAGCCAACAGGAATGCTGGAGGTGAATAGTGTTGGCTGCAGCCATCAGTCAAGGAGGGGGCACCCTGCAAGGGGAACGTGAGGTAAATACCCAGCTCCCCTCCTCCCTCAGATCTGCTAGTGCCTCCCGGGACCAAAGCCACCCGGTGCCAGAGGCACGGCACCCGTGGATGCAGCACACAGGCAGCTGCCCAGAGCTCAGAGCAGAGAGGAAGAGAGGGAAAGAGGAAACCCTGGCAGTCATTCACATCTTAGTGAGAACTGGTGCCTGAGCCACTTTCCACAAGAAGTTATGGGGAGAGAGAAGGCTTGGAGAGACAGCGAAAAGCAGAAGTGTACAAAGTGACCCCAGGGATGGCCAAGGGCGTGGTGATCACGACTGCGCGTCCAGGTGAAGACGTCCACTCTTTCTTCCACTCCTGCCCAGCAGATGCGTTCAACGCCATGGCCCTGCCCCTGTCCTTAAGAGCAGACAGAAGTCTGAGAAGCTCTTGAGGTCCCTCTAAGGACCCCTCTCTTTTCCTTTTCCTGCTGGAGTCACCCAGAAGCAGATGGCGGAGACCCTGGAGGAAAGTGTGGGTTAGGAAGAGAAGGGACCCGAAGGTTCTCAGAGATGGAGGGAGGTTTAGGGGACAGAGACAGAGATGGGGCCGGAGGCAGGAGGAGACGTGGAAAGAGAAAAGGGCTGGTGAGAGAGAGGAGGAGTGAGAGAAAGAGAGGGCGGTGCACAGAGGAGCCACCCCAAGCTGGACAAGCAGGAAGAAGGAGCCCAGAAGCAGAGATGGGCGGTGAGAGGGAAAACAGAACTTTTTCAGGACATCCGTCCAGGGTGCAGGTCCGGGCTGCCCCAGCCGGTGATGCCTGGGTGGGCACTCCCTGGTGTGAGGCCCAGAGCTCTGGGGCCTCTGAGGACTGAGGGACAAGAGGTGGCACTGAGGGTCCCTGGAGCAGGGGGCATCCCGTCTGTGTGACAGGGAGGAAGGAGCCTCGCTGGGGACACTGCCACAAGGTCACGTGGAAGTGGGGGCTGCTGACATCGCGAGCCGGGCGCCCTGCTGCCCGCTCTGTGGGGCTGGCCACCAGGAGGAAGCCGGCCCTCCTCACCTGCCTGGTGGGCCACCATGGGCTCTTGTCCCCTTGGCTTGTAAGCTGAGGACACAGGGACAACGCAGGACTCAGTTCCAGAAGAAAAGGGCCTCTAGCTGGGTGTCCTTACGCCCGGAGCCCTGTGTGCCTGGGTGGGCCACCGCCCTGGGGCTCCGCGGGCCCTGGAGAGACCCAGGGAGACCAGATCCCACAGCTTGCTAGGGGCTTCCTGCAGGTCAGGCCTCCCTCCACCCCGTTCCCAGAAGTGATCTGCTGACCCCAAGACTTCTAGGTGTGGCTGGGGGGGGCCCAGCCTGAGTCCCCCTTCCCCACAACACAGTCCGGGGAACCAGGTTGGGCCTGGAGGCAATGGGGGCTGCTCCAAATCCAGAACCCACCCACCCCTGGTGGGGGGACAGGGGGTTCGCCCTGGGGCAGGACTGGGGGGTAGTGGGGGAGGGGCACTGGCCTTGGTTCTGCTCCTGCTGCAGGGGCGCCTGGAAGATGAGAGGCCAGCTCCGGCCCCTGGCCAGGGGTCCAGCCAGCCTGGGACCTTGTCCCAGCCTCCAGCCCAGCCCGCCAGCATCACTCACCTGGCCTCCGCAGTGGCCGGTCAGGGGCAACTAAGGCCCAGCAGCTCCGCCAGCCTCAGGCCCAGTGACGACTTCTGGGACCAGAATCGAGGCAGATACATCTCAGGGGGTGGGCTGCAGGGCCCCGGGTCTCAGACCCTCCTTGTGGGGCTGGGCTGGGGCCAGGGAGGAGGGGACCAAGGGGGCGGGTTGGCGGGAAAGGGCCCAGGCCTCATTTCCCTGCAGAGCCCCTGCCCCCCCTCCCACGAGCACCTCCCCCCCCGCCCCCCCACCCCATTGTGAGCCTGGCCGGGCCTCACAATCGCTGCCTTTGTGGTGGCCGCTCCCGCCCACTGCACTCAGGCGTGGCAGGGGGCCCGGCCCCCCCACCCGCTTCAGAGGGGAAGGGAGGAATTCCCTCCCCCATCAGGCCCTGGGGAGACGGCGGGTGGGCGGGGCACGCCCTGGGGAGACCTGGCCTCTGAACCCCGGGCAGGTGGTGCTGTGTTGGCACGCACACCTGCCCCAGCCACACAGGGTGACGCAGCTGGGCAACGCGCCCCCCTCCCCAGAGCACTTGAGGTGGGAGAGACCCTGGAAGGAGCTAGAGGACCCGGTGGGGGGGGCGCTCCTCAATGTCAGCCAGCCTCTGAGAGCGTCGTCCCGCTGTGGGAGAGGTCCTCCAGCCCTGGAATGGGACAAGCACGTTTCCCTTGAGGAGATGTCTGTAGTCACTGGTGTCCGGAAGGAGGGATGGGACGACCTGCAACCCAGGTCTGTGGTGGGGGTGGGGGGGTGGGGGGCTCTGAGCTTCCTGAACCCCCCAGGCTGGAGCTTGGAAGCTGTGGGCCATTTTGAGACCACAGGGGACCCAGGACAGGGATTAGCCCTGAAGCCCTGTGCCCAGGACAGTGCTGTCCCCTCCTCCCGAAACCCTCAACCTACCCTTCCCATACACATCTGCACTGCGGGCTCCTGCCATTGGCCTCCAGCAAGACCCTGACCCGTTCCTCCCCCACCTGGGAAAGAAGGCTGGGTCAGGAGGCCAAGAGCCAGCTGTTCCCAGATGTGGTCACAGCCCCACCCCTTCCTGGAGGAATGACAAGCCTGGAGCCCAGGAGGAGGCGGCGGGCGGTGTGGCTGGGAAGCCGGAGCAGAAAGGGGGCGGCTCTCCGCCCGTTCCTGTGTGTCTCTTTAATCCCACACTGTTCACAGGCTTTCGCAGTGGCGGTGGCGGAAGGGAGGGGAGGGAAGGGGCAGGGCAGGGGTCCCGGACGAGTCCCTCCCTCCCTCCCTCCGCGCTGCCCCCGCCCCGAGGAGCCACCTGACCCGTATCCAAGTTGCCGGCCTGCGCGAAGGGCCTTTGTGCACACGGAGGCGGCGGCCTGGAACCGGGAGCCCCGAGCTGCCAGCGCCCACGCGCCTTCCTTCTGAGCTGGAAGCCCCCTCTCGCCTCCTGAGAGCCGGCAAATAAATCAACCCACAAACACAAAATCTCGGTGCGCTGGGAGGAAGCCGCCGCCCGGGCACCGGCGGAGAGGAGGCCGGGGGCCCCACAGAGCCGGCCGGAGCACCACCACGCACTGGGCTCTGCAGCAGTAAGTTGAATTTTCTGATGCCTACGGAGGCTCCAGGGTCCCCAGGAAGGTCTCCGACAGGCTGGCACAGAGGGTGGGCAGGGCAGAGGTTGGAGGGGGCCCCTCGTTCCCATGCAGCACCCAGTGGTCAGCTCCACCCTCCAGGCTCAGGGCGGCTCTTTCTCCCCAGGGCATGGGGCCAGCGTTGGGGCTGCCGATGGCTGGGAATGGAAGGGGCGAGCCTCTGACCCCATCAGTGCCGGGACTCTGGGAGGTTAAAATGGTGAGAGGGAATGTCTGTGGGCTGTGCTGGGGATGTGCAAAAAGCTGGTGTGATCCGAGGGTAGGTGTGCCCCCCCACACACCCACACACATCTGCCCTGCTTGCAGAGAGGTCTGCCAGTGGTGAAGGGAGGCAGAGAGGGGGTGCTAGGCCAGAGGAGGACCCAGGTCTTGCAGCCACCCCCCCAAACTGGCCTGAGGTGGGACCGGGCTGCAAGAAAGGGCATCCGAAGAAAGATTTGGGGTCCAGAAACCTGAGACGCCCTCCCCTTAGAAGACAAACAAGCTCCAGGTGGCTGAAAACCAGAGCTGGCCTGACCTTATCCAGGCAGGGGGGTGGGAGCACCTGCCCTCAGGCCCCACCTGGACCCCAACCCTTCATGGGAGAGCACTGGGCACAAAGTCCAGAGGGGGGCTGGAGAAGGTGAGACTGGGGTTCAGGGCTGGGTTTCAACACCATGGACAGCGAACCCCACTGCGAGGGGACCGGTTGAGGGGCCCTGGTCCACCTGCGGCCGTGACTGCAGGCAGAGGGCGATCCAGTCCGCTGACGCTGGACCCGGGCTGCCCAGCCTCCCCTGCCCTCTACCCCCGCCAGCGCCAGCGTCCGGCCTGCTGAAGCTCTGGCTGCCAGCACTGCTGACTGGGGCAGCTTCCCCGGCACCGGGCTGTGGGCAGCTTCCCCGGCACTGGGCTGTGGGCAGCTTCCCCGGCACCGGGCTGTGGGCAGGCAAAGGTTTCACTTCCATGTGGAGGAGTGGAGGGTCTGAGAATCCCATGTGAGAAAGAAGGGCCAGGCTTTTCACCTGCAAAGGAACACAGGCTGGTTGGGGTCGGACAGGAGTCTGACGAAAGAGGGGAAGGAGGGTTGCCCTGGTGGGTTGAAGACCAGCGGGTTTGAGGGCAGAGTCCCGGCTTCCTTCCCAGGTGGCTCTCTTCAGGGTCCCCAGGGCTGGAGAACGGAAAAGGAAGGAAGCATGCTGGGGGCGGGTGCCCACCGGAGGTGGGAGGGTCAGCGGGCTCCACTCTGAGGGCAGATGGTGCAGGGACTGGTGGCCGGAGGGAAGGAGGGGGGCAGAGGCCTGCTGGCCAGGCCCGGGCCTGCGGCTTGCTCCGTCTGCACCGGAACAAAGGCGAGACGTGAAGTGGGGTGGCTGAGGGAAGCTGCTGCTCCTCGGCCCTAGAAGGACGGATCTGGGTCAGTTCTTGGAAGGACTCCCAGGAGAGGGCACACTGGCTGGGCAGTCGGGCCACGAGGTGTGGCCTGTGCTTCGGTGGTACCTGGGGGCAAGAAGTCCCCATCCCAGCCAGGACACAAAGGGACCAGGGAGCAGTCTGGGATGGGGTCACTATCTTCCCCTTCCGTGTAAGGGCCTACGGCCCAGGAGGCCTGTGGCCAGAGGGCCAGAGCGCACCGTGTTCTCTGCAGGCCCCTTTCTCCTAGCCTGGGGGTGGGGGGTGGGGGGCATGACTGTGTGTGAGATCAGCAGAGGACAGAATGCGAGAGACCAAACCTGCGGGGCCGGCCTGAGCGCTGAGGAGTGTCCACAGGCTAGGCAGGGTGCAGGTCACAGGCCCCGCGTGTCTGGTGGGTGTGATAGGCTTCCAGAGGGCCTGTAGCAGGTGGGCCGCAGGATCGGCGCTCGGGGGCTGCTGGTGGGAGTCAGGGGGCGTTCGAGAGAGAGAGAGAGAGAGAGGGAGAGGGAGAGTGTGTGTGTGTGTGTCAGAACCGTTTCTGTGGCCATATGTGTGGCCGCGGGGCGCCCGGCACAACGGAGGGCGCTCGAGGGCGGCGTTCGTGTGAGCGGAGGAGCGCGCGGGGCGGAACGCGGCGGCGAGGTGGCGCGGGAGGCATCGGACGCGCAGTGCGTGTGTGAGCGTGTGCGCGGCGCGCGTGCCCCGCAGTTCTCAAGGACACCTCGGGGAGGCGGCGGCGGAGCCGGTGTCCGGGTGACGTCACCGCGCGCCCCAGTGATAATCGCCCGGTGCCCGAGCCGAGCGCGGATACGCGCGAAGGCAGCTGCGGCAGCGGCGGGCGCGGGGACAGTCGTGCCCGGGCCGGGCCGGGCGAACAGGAGCGGGGCGCCCGCAGCGCTGACTCCGCGGATGCTAGGCTCCCAGCCGGCCCGCGGCGCTCGGGGACTTGCCCGGCTCCGTGTGCAGCGTCCCCCCCCGCGCCCTCCTCCACCCGGGGCAGCGGCGTGCGGGGCCCACGGGCGCCGAGCAGGAGGCGGGAACGGGCGGCGCTGGGAGCGGAGGCGGCGGCGGCCGAAGAACCGCCCGCGACGGGTAACTGCGCTCGGGGCCGGGCCGGGGCGAGCCGGCGAGCGGTTTCTCCGGGTCTCCTCGTCTTTCCACCAACAGCCCGAGCGCCTTCTTGCCAGGCCCCGGTGCACGGGGCGGGCGAGCTCGCGGCGTTGTGAAAAAGAGACTGGTTTTCATCTCTGAGCATCGAAATTCTTTCTTTTAACCGCATTGGCTGCGCGCTCGTGGGCCGGGCCGGAGAGGGGGCCCCACGGGGGAGCGGGCTCCGCACCTCTCGGCGGCCCGCGGGAGACGGCCGGGCGCGCACACGCTCGCGCACCCCACCCCCGCCCCGGCCCCGGCCCCGGCGCCTCCTCGCCGCGCGCTCGCAGGGCGCCAGGCTCCCGGGACACCTCGAGGAGCAGGGAGAGAAGAGTGGGCGCCTCTCCTCGGAGTTGGGGGCGGATCCGGGCTGGAGTCCGAGCAGCCCCGTCGGCGTGGCGCAGCGCCCCAGCCCCGCCCGCACCGCGGCGAAGACGCCGGAGCGTTGGCGCCCTTGGCGCGAGGACCCCACGCGAGCCGGAGCCGCAGCCCCGACCCCGGCCGCTCGCCGCCCGCCGCAGCCCTGAGGGCCCCTCTGCGTGTTCACAGCGGACCTTGATTTAATGTCTATACAATTAAGGCACGCGGTGAATGCCAAGAGAGGCGCCTCCGCCGCTCCTTTCTCATGGAAATGGCCCGCGAGCCCGGCCAGCGCGGCGCCCCTCCCGCGGGAGGAAGGCGAGCCGGCCCCCGGCGGCCCCTCACGCCGCGGACAAATCCGGCGAACAATGCGCCCGCCCAGAGGGCGGCCCAGCTGCCGGGCCAGGGACCTGGTCGCGGGACACAAAGGCGTCGCAGGCGGGTGGGGGCGGCCGAGGGGGAAGCCTGCGGCCGGGATGAGGCTGCGGCCACCCGGCCTCGGCCCTCGGCCACGTGCGTCCGCAGCACGGAGCGCTAGAGAGACTGCGGCGGGCGCTGTGGACCGAGAGGGCCTCCGAGGAAGCGCGGGGGCCGGGAGACAAAGGGAGGGTCTGCGGGGAGCGGTGGCGTTGGGGGCGGGAGCCGCGGGGGGCGGGGGGCGCCGTGCGCGGGGACCTGGGGCGGCCGCGCGGCTGGGGTTCCGGAGGTCCCACCGCCTCTGCTGCGGGGCGAGGAGCTGTCCGCGGTGCTGGCGGTGGGACGGCCCCGCGCGACAGGAGCGCCACGGGCGCGGGGCCAATTGTGCCCCGAGGGCCACTTGCCCCAACCGCGGGCGCTCTGGGCAGTTGCCATGACAACGAGGGAGGAGGGTGGAGTAGGGTCTGAGGTCACTGCAAAGTCTGTCCTCCCTTGGTCGGGTCGGCCGGGCCGCGGTGTGGGGGTGGCCCTCTTGAGCTCTTGCAACTGCCCCCCAACCCTCCCCAGCTTCGAGGACAAGGCTCAAAATGGGGAAAGGGGGTGGGGAGGAGGCCAGGTCTACAGCTGTGTCCAGGGTCCTCACGGGGCCCCCCGGTGGGTGCGCCTGGCCGCATCGCGCCCCAGGCCCGGCCCGGCACTCTGCGGATCGGGCACGTGAGGCTCCGCAGCCCAGGGGGACGGTGCGAGCCCCTCCCCCGCCGCCTCCGCAGCCGCAGTGACACCCACTCGGGTTTGCTGCAGGCTTTTTTTTTCCTGTCCTTGGGAGCCAGCGCCACCTGCTGGCCACCTGCGCGCGCTCCGCCTGCGGGCTCCTCTGCCTCCCTGCACCCGGGGTCCTGCAGCCCCGTCTGCTCCGGGGTCGCGGGGCCGCCGGGGGGTAGACAGACCACTCACTCTGGCGGGGATCAGCAGGGGCGGCGCCCGAACGTGCCCGCCCTCCCCCTGCAGCAAGTCCCCAGCCCTGCTTTGCAGCTGCGCAGTTTTTCAGCTTCATGGCCAGGCTCCAAGCCTGAGCGGGGGGGCCCGGGGTTCCCCCAAATTCTCCCAGACCTTGGGCCCCTGGCAGGGAGCAGAAAACCAGCACAGAAAGGACCATTTAAGTGTCAGGCCGTGGTCCCTCGACCCCCACCCTTTTGTCCCAGCCCCCTTCCTTCCTGTGCAGCCAGGGGGGCCTCCCTGTTCCTGCGCCCATCATGGGCAGGTCACCCCTTCCACAGACAGGGTCCTTCCGCCCCCTGCCACCCTGGAGCACGGGGAAGTGTCGAGGCCTCCCCAGCCAGCCGGCCTGACCCTGGCGCAGCAGAGCGGCACCCCACAGGGCTAGCCTGGGCCAGGGCCCCTCCTCCCTCCTTCCCCCGTGGGGGGCTTGCCCAGCGCCTCCAGAGGTCCAGGTGTGTGGAGGCGGCCTGGGAGCACCCTCCGGGTCTGGTGCCCTGCTGGGTGTGGAAGGAGAGTGGCTTTTCTCCAGTCTGACCTTTCTCTTGGGGCCGCTCAGAACCTCTCAGAACCAGCTTTGCTGACCCTCCCCCTGAGGGAAGGTGCAGCTCCGTGCTTGGCCACCTCCCTTCCTGGGGACCTGGGGAGTTGGCCAGGTGGGGAGGGCGACACCGGAGCCGAGGGGATGTCCTCGGCAGGGACCAGGGCTGGTCGGTCTCTGTGTGGGGGGGGGTCTGACCCCGGAACAAGCTCCCCAGCTCCTTCTTCCAGAACCCTCCCCCAAAGAAGGACTGAGGTCACTGTACCCGTGTCCCAGGCCCCTGGGCGGGTCCGCAGTTCTGCGGGGTTCCCAGTCCTCCCCTGAGCAGGCCATGCGGGACGACTGCCGCAGTGCGGGCAGGACCACGTGCCTAGACCTCGGGACTGAGCCCAGAGCGGGCGCTCGGCACCCAACATGGCGCTGCCTGTCCATGCTCAGCCTCCCTCCTTCCCACAGCCACACGCTCCACACACACCCACACCCACACTCAGACCACTGACCCCACTCCAGAGGAATGGGCTGGGTTCCCTGCCCAGTGCACACAGCCCCCAAGCTCCAGGCCAAGGTCTGGCCCATAGGACACGCCCTGAAGACGCACTGGAAGTTCGTGCTGAGGAACAGCCATCTTGGGTGAGTGCTCCGGATACCCTGGGACCCAGCTGGGCACTGACCTGGGGGCCAGCCCAGGGCGCTCCAGCAGGGGGCCACCCCCCAGTGTGGGGCCAGAGAGGGGGACACCCGCAGATGGCCAGGGTCGCCCTCTACTTGGCCTGCCCAAGGACCCAGTCCTGCAGAGAAGGCTTCTCTTCTCTGAATAAAACCTAATGAACAGCCAAGGCCAGCAGCCCACAGCCCCCCCCCAGAACTCAGGTGTCCCCTGGGGCCCTTCCAGCAGCAGCTCCCTCAACAGAGCAGCGGGAAGAGGCACCTCAGAGCCAGGGAGGGATCTGCCCAGACCAGGGTGACCACTGCCCCCACCCGCTCTTTCCCTGTGGTCCAGCTGTAACCTCACCTTCAAGCAGGGCCCCCTCGAGTCCAGGCCCCGGGCTGGGAGCTGGGTGTCTGTCCTGCCACCTCTGGTTTGGGGCATCAACCTGGACACTGGTGGTGGGCGACCCCAGGAGCGCTGACCCTTGGCAGCTTGGACTTTCACCTCTGGGCTCCCAGCAACCAGAAGGCTAACAATGTTTGGAGGGGGCTTAAGAAAGAAGGAGTAATGATGAGGTGCTGCTCCCCTGCTTGTCAGAGGAAGAGGGGTGGTGGGGTTCACCCAGAGGTGGTGAAGGAGAGGGGTCTGCTTCTGTCTGGCGACTTCATTCCAGAGAGTCTAAGAAGGTTGTGTCTACACACACACACACACACATGCACACACATGCACACACACACACACGCACACGCATCCTGGGGCCTCGCCCCTTGGGAGGCACAGAAACACCGTGCAGGAGCCACGCCTCGTCACCACCACCACCCAGGGAGCTCACAGCAGGAAGGCAGGGGCAGGGATCACACCTGTGCAGGAACAGAAGAGGAGCCAGGCATGACTCAGAAGGGGCCCCTCCACAAGCCATTTCTGCAGGGGCTGTGATGAGGGTGGAGTCCGAGAGAAGCCAAGGGCAGCTGAGCCCCCTCCCCAGGGCTACGAGTGGGAAATTGACCAAGGTGGAAAGGTCCAGCCCCTCCAATAGATAGCAGGTCTCTTCTCGGCCACAGCGGGCAGGTGAGTCAGCTGCCCTAAGACACGGGTGGGCCCCTTGCAGCTCCTCCCTCCCCCGACTCCCTGCCCCAGGGACCACGCAGCCTGCCCCTACCCCCCGCAGGGCCTGACCCCAGGATCAGTGCCCGGTGTGGGGCAGCACTCCGGCCCCAAAGTCCAGTGACCTGATACCCCCAACCTGCTGCCGGGGTCGCACCCCCACACAGGTTTATGCGGGTAGCTCCAGACACTTGGGGAGGACCCCTGGGCTGTCTGTCCTGGACCCTCCCAGGAGCCCCAGGCTGGGACCGAGACCTGTGTGCAGCCCGAGAAGTCGTCCCTGGGAGCTGCGTCTGCGCCCATAAGAAACAGATGACCAACAACAGGACCAGGCTGTGACACTCCCGCCCCAGCCTGCGCCCGGCCATGGCTCAAAACGGTCAGCAGTCCACTGCGGGCGTCGTCTGTGTGGGGTCGGGACAGGCTGCTCCACAAAGCGTGCACACCACGCGCTCAGGTGGAGTCTGAGTCCACCTGGGCCCACGGACCCTCCAGCCAGGCTCACCTGTGCAGGAGACCTGGCTCTGCGTCCACCTCCTGCAGGTGCCGGCGCTCACCACACGAGGGCGCCCCAGAGCCACTGCAGGACTCCGCAACTGGACAGGACCCATGGTGGGGACCCAACCCTGGGTTAGGGACAGCAGAGGCCAGCCCCCTTCCTGCTGGGAGACTGACCCCTGCCCTGACTCCCAGGGAAGGAGGGGACACCCAGACCCACACACAGGTGAGGGATGAGCTCCCCAGCCCCACATAAAGGTAGGGAGACCCCTGTCAGTACCCAGGCAGCCCCAGACCCAGCTGACCCTTGGGCAGTCTCAAATCCTTTCCCCACAACTGTCCAGCATGTCAGGGAAACCCCATCCCGGCAGCCCAGCCATATGTCCCCAAGCACGTCACAGCGGAGCCTGCAGAAGCCCCCGGGGCACGCTGTCCCATCTGCTGTTTAGAAGACGCTGCCCCACCTTCACCTGGAGCCTCTTCTTGGGGTCCTGCCCCATAAATAAAGATGGATTCTGAGCAGCAACAGTGCTGGGTGTTCTTGCAGCTCAGAACGTGTCACCACGTGACTCATCCACAGAGAGAATTACTACAGTGACATTGTGGTACAGGACAGCTGTTCAAATGCCTTTTCTGACATGTTGCTTCTGAAAGAACAACACGCACATCTCAAAAGCAACTGCAAGCTGCAGAAGGGATTGGGGGGGGTCCATGGGGCTCATGCAGGGAGGGGCAGGGCAGTACGGGAGGCACAGGCGGGTGCAGGGGTGTGATGGGGGGCGGGGTGGGGAAGAGGAAGTCCCTGCACTCGCCGCTCTAAAGGCAAACTGGGCCAGGCAGGACGAGGACCAGACTAGAGCGAGGACACAGGTGAGTGACCTGGTCTCACGGCTCTGGCTCGAGGCTACCTCTGGTCCTACCAAAGAGCTCCTCAACCTCGGATGGCAAGAAACCCGAGGGACAGGAACCCCACAAGAAGCCATGGGCAGGCTGGGCCAGCTCCCGATCATGGTTCCCCGCTGAGAGCATGGGAGCCTGTGAACCCTGCCCGTGACGCACCAGACAGATGCTGTGTGAGCATCTACCCCCAGACCCTGCGGGGAAGGTCCTCGAGTCAGAGGGACCTGGGAGCACAGCGGGCTAACAGGGTCTACTGTGGGGCTGGGAATCCTCACGTGGCATGCTTCAGGGTGGGGCACGGGGAAAGGCCGTCAGTGCCCACGAGGGGCGGGGGGGGGGTCCAACTTGGCAGCACCTGGTACGCCTCAGTGCTAAGTGACGTCCTTCTGATCCCTACACGTGTCACACCGAGCCCCTGCAGCCCTGACACTCTGGATGCCAGGAATACAAGCAAGGCAGCCCAGCCTTTGTGACCTTTGCTCCCAGGGTTCAGGCTTGCAGGAAGCCTTCAGGGCAGGTGACATTTGAGGACTCGATACATAGTAGGTCAGTAACTGACCTTCTGAGACAGACATAGGCACAGCCTCCTCCAGTGTCCCCCCACCCATGGAAGCCCCCAACATGGGGGGGTCACCATTGTAACTGCAGCCAGACAACCATGTCATGTTCAGGGAGACCAATGACCAAACACACAAGGAAAGGTCAGGCAGATGTGAGGGGCTGGCACTCCAGTCCAACAGCTTCTGGAATAAAGCCACAGAGCAAAGGCGAAGCGGCATGTCCCCTGGCCGACCTGTCCCATGCAGGGGACAGCTGCTTTGAACTGCCAGTGTCCTTGGCACCCCTTCTCCCCAGGCCTGGGTTCCGGTGTCCCTGCCTGGGAAAGAGGGGACCCTCCTGGGTGACGCAGGTGCTCTGGCTCTTTATGCCCCACTTGTCAAGGTTTGGCAGGCCTCCCTCCCAGTTTGAACCCACAGGGAGTTGCACGGTGAGTTCTCTAGGAGGGCGGAAGGTGTGCTGTAAGATGGGGGAGGAAAGTGGGGGGCTGGGGCAGCAGTGGAGCGCCAGGACGGGGCTGTGGCCACAAGCCCCCCACCGCAGTTCCTGCACCCCCGCCGCACATCTCAACAGCAAAACGCAGGGAACACTGTTAGTCCTGAGTCGGAACTGGGTCTCCCAAGTTCCTCTTTAGCAGAATCGTAACGAGGGCAAGTGAGGTGACAGCGTCGTCTTTGGGGGTCACTGGCTCCCCGGCAGCCGTGTGGGCTTGAGTGTGGTGACCCTTAAACTGGCTGTGCAGTTAGAAACCCCGTCGAGCAGGGGTGAAGGACGGAAGGACAGCAGACTTGCTAAATAGGAGTTTATTAAGGCTTGTATTCTCCTAGAGGAAGTTACCCCATGTTGTCCGAGACTGCGTCCAGGCGGTAACAGTTCAGAGAGAGACACGTTCTAAATACAAGTCTAAGGAGTACAGCTTAAACGTTAACTCGAAGGGTCTTGGAGTACATAGTTCGGAAGGACGCCGCTCTACACGGTGAGGTCCACTGCGGGCACGTGCAGACGCAGGCTAGCGTGGTGGGCACGAGCACCATTGTCATGCTTCGACTCAAGACTCCACTGGCGGCAGGTTCGATGGGCCCTCGTTCCACAAAATGTGACAGCAGATCAGTCTGTGAAGGTTTTTGTTTTTTTGCCTTTTTTTTTTTTAAACCCGTTAGCAGGAAAAGGAAACGGAGACGCATGGAGATGTTCGCCGAGGCAGCACCCCGACACCAGCTGCCATCGGGCCCCAGGTCAGAGCTCAGCACTCAGCACAGAAACTGAGACGCACTGGGGGTTCTCGAGTGGAGGGCGGGGTTGCGATGAGGTGCACACACAGCTGGGGCCTGAACACTGGACCCACCTGCAGCCCGCCAGGCCTGCCGTCAGCACGGGACAGGGCTCTGCCCGGGCACGGGCGGCCGGGGGCTTTATGTCCAGTGAAAAAGCCAGTGGGCAGATGAGCATTTTAGAAAGGGAACTGAGAGTAAAAATGGCAAACAGCCAATCAGGGTGAGCATCCCCTGTGGATGTGAGCGTTTTCACAGACACTACCTGACAGAACTCACGTCTGTTATGTTCACTACAAAGCAACGGGGGGGGGAATCTCAAAGAAAGATGTTAAATGAATGTGAATATAAGATAAGAACATAATTTCTGCCCCACCCAATCTTTGGGATGTATTAGGTTTTTTGTTTTCAAGGATAGTTGTGTTAGGTCAATCTGGTCAACAGGCTGGCAGAAACACCCTTCGTTAGTGAGTTCTACGATACTAAACACAGGAAGATGCACACGTGAGCGTCTGGGCAGAAATGAACGTCAGGGGACGCAGCGGCTACATGGGCCTGCACGGGAAGAGGGCCGGGCTGACACAGGACACAGCACCCAGCACAGGTTCCTAACGTGGCTTCTCAGATCCTAAAAGCAACGGGCTTGTCCTCACTGTTTGTTCCGATTCTGCCGTTCCTGGAAGAACAGAGAGGAAAGGGTGAACATGCGTGCAAACTCCCTCAAAATCAAGCCCCAGGGCTGCAGCTGCAGGTCTGGACCTGGGCTTGGCTGGGACCGGCCAGGCCAGGCCAGTACTGGACACGCCCTGTCAACAGCTTCCGTCTTCGGGGTCCTGGCTGCGCAGCCAAGGCCTGCTGACCACTGCGCGGGCCTCCGCCTCTTCTAGGCAAAGGTCCTCTGGTAGGCAGGACTCCAGCTGAGCCTCGCTGCCCCAGGAGGACATGTGCTCGGCACTGGGAGGCAGCCTCTCTTGCCCGCTTCACCCTGTCCTGTCCTGTAACTGGGACAAAACTCGTGAAGGGCACTGCGATGCTGGCTGGGTCATGACAGTCCCCAACAGACAGGATACTCGTCACTGGACAGGTAATAAAACAAACTGAACCTGTCTTTGGCTAGAAGTGGCCTGTGTCTTCAGATTAACAACACACCCCACCTCGTTCCCCAGGGCCCAGCAACCAGTCCCGAGAGACAGCACCCTCTAGGAATGAGCACCTACCCTGACCTCCAAACTGAGGAACTAGCTCTGTAGTTTGCGTTCTCTTAACACCAACTAACACCCACCACCACCCACAACTCCCGGCTCACGGTGCTGAGAGCCCAGGAAGGCCGTAGCCGTCTGAGATGGGCGGGGAAGCTGGCCCTGACGCCGTCCTCCACACACAGACCAGCACCTGTCCACTCTCCAGACTGACACCCACCCACAGGACCAGGTTGTCACAACTCCTTAGATTTACTGCTCTCTGAGGGGTCAGCGTGTTTCCAAATTCTAGCTGAGACAGCACAGCACAGCAGTCCTGCCAAACGTCATCTTCGGCTTACTGACAGGTGGCGAGGTTCCTAGGTGTCTCCAGAGCCGGGGGCCTCAGCACAAACCTGGGACTGTAGAGCCCAAACTCCAAGGGCCCAGCAGCTACAACGCAGTCATCAGGGCACGAGGACCTTCCCAACGCCAAGCAGGCAAGGGGCAGAAACCTGCCCTGAGCGCACCATCACCCTGAGCCCAGCCAGCTCCGGAAGGGCACGGCGGTGTTGCAGATAAACACACAGCAGAGCAGCTGCAAGCCGCCTGCGGCCCTCGGAGCTGCTGACCAGCGAGGTCCGCTCTGTCCCTGTGTGTCCAGCAGTTCTATCTGTGACAGGTATCGCATGCGATACAAGAGCTAATACACAGCCTTCCCAGCTGGACACAAACGACAGCCCTTCTCTTCCGCACAAGACGGAGTGAGAGACCAGCTTGTCTTCAAAGCTCAGCACACCCGCGTCGTCACTGGAGGAGTGACTGTACAACTGCCAGTGGAGGCCCCACTCACAGCCTCTCTGCTCAACTGCTTCAGGCCCTTTGAAGCTCACAGATGGGCATTACGTTTTTTAACAGGGAGGACCAAAAAAAAAGACTGAAAACCCAACTATTATCAATTGACATTAAATGACATTTTAAAAACAGAGACACAGGAAAACCCTCAGGACGAGGCCTAGGACAAAGCAGCCTTCCGCATGTCCACTGTCCTCTTCCTCCCACTTCCCGGGCAGCCCGTGGGCACCGAGCCATCCCCTCCTGAGCGGGCTCCACGGCCAGGGCTGCGGGTCTCTGTGTAACAGGAAGCGGACTCCCAGAGACCTGGCTCGAGGCCTCAGCTGTGCTGACCTGTCTGCCCTGGGCCGCCCTGCTGTTCCCACCACCCACAGGGAGCTGGTCCACTTCCCAAAGCTGCAGGACACTGGGTTTCTGAGAAACAGTAAGCAACAACCTGCAGACCCCTGCTCCCTTCCTCAGGGGGGAGGGGGTGTCCCCCGCCTAGCAGCCTCGCCGCCGGCCCCAGCGCCCCGACAGAGCTCCCGCGCGCCCCGACTCGACAACGACTAGGAAGCACTGCCCCCGAAAGACCCCGACTCGAGAGAGGAGCGAGTCTCCCAAGTCCCTCAGCGGACCTGCACGGGCACCGTGGTCCCAATCACTGCTCCGCAAACACAGGAACCGGGTCAAAGGTTAGGCTGCCACCCCCCCACCCCCACCCCGTCGGCAGACTCAAGCCCGGGAGGTCTCGGCCCAGGACGCCCGGCTCACCTTGCGCACCACCTCCTCCTCCTCCTGGCGCTTCTCGTAGTGGGAGAAGTCGTCGAAGATGGAGGTGGTGTGCTTGTAGGAGGCGATGATGCGCAGCACTTGCTTGGCCTTCTCCAGGGGCACCTCCTGGGTGTCGCGGGAGTTGGTGACCGGCTTGTTGTCGTTGTTCTCCAGCCGGATGTGCCGGAGCTGGTTGTTGGGCACGTCCTTGACGAAAATCCACTTCACGTCGAACTTGCCCTTCCACTTGTCCTGAGACCAGACCCCTGCGCTCGTGCCGTAGTCCACGGGCGACTTCATCTCGGCCACCCCGCAGAAGTGGCCGCTGCCGTTGACGCTGAAGAGCAGGTAGACGGGCCCCTTGCTGCTGAGGGAGCGGAAGGCGCCGTCCAGCCGCTTGTTGCCGTGCTCGGTGCTGCACCAGATGGAGTACTTGATGGAGCGGTGCACATCGTCCTCCGAGTAGCTCTTGATGATGAACACGCGCCCACTGCGAAGGTTCCAGTCGAACTCCTTGGGGTTGTAGCTGTGGGCCGCCTTCAGTTTCTCGAGGACCGGGTGGGACTCCACGCTGGGGGCGGAACTGGGCGGGGCGCTTCCGGGGGAGTGACTGTCGGCCCCGGCCCCCGAGCCCTGCCCAAATGCCGTGTTCCGGTTGCGTGGGGCGACCCAGCGGGCTTGGGGCGGCGGCTGTGAGCTCTGATACTGTGGCTGAGCCAAGGGGGGGGGTTGAGCGGGCAGGGGCTGGATGACCGGCTGAGGCTGGGGGGCGGAGTGGGGGGCCGGCACCTGCTGAGGGGCCGGGGCCTTGGGCACGGGCCCCTTGTTGTCCCAGGTGCCGATGTCCATGTTATGCTTGATGGGAGGCGGCGGCAGCGCGCCCGCAATGATGGGTCCACCCTTGGCCTTCACTTTCGGCTGCGGCTTTGCTGGCTTACTGGCGATTGCGGCCCATGACGTTGGCTTCGAAACTGGCATGCTCACGTTTGTCCCACCTCCGCCAGAGAGCATGCCGGTCATGGCCACACTGCTGACGCCGGAGCCCACCGTCTTGACTGCGGAGGTGGTGACGTCACCAAGCTTCAGGCCCACCACCCCCTGCTCCAGGCTGTTCATCCCCGGGGCCTTGTTGAGGGTATCGCTGGGGAAGCCTGTCTGCCCGTCCACAATGGTGCCACCCAGGGAGCTTGGCGGGTAGGTGTAGCTGCTCCCATAAGCCGAACTCTGGGCCTGCTGCCCCTGAGACCCACTCGTCCCCCAGGCTGAGAAGGCAGGGTTTTCGGGGAAAAAATTAAACCTGTGCTGGTAGATGTTGTTCCCCAGGCCCCCAGGCTGCCCGAACACAGCGTCGTGCATGAAGTGGTGGTCGCCATTACTGAGCTGTCCGTAGGTGGTGAGATAGGGGATGGGAGGGTCCCCTCCGGTGGACCACGGCGCCTCGTTGAGGGAGTAAGGGAATCCGATGGACGGCGGGTAGTAGCTGGACAAGTAGGGGTCGGCCATGGAGGGGTAACTGTTACTCTGTGGAAACAACAGGGGCCGAGTTAGACTGCTCCTGCGGCTGGAGGAGACCACCTCCTGCTCCGCGCAAGGCGGGCGGCGGGCTGAGGCTGCGCAGCAGGCCGCTGCCCCCAGGACACAGGGCTCACTGGACAGCAACGGAAGCAAGTCAAGCTGAGCAGGAAGAAGCCTGGAGACGCCCCCCCGACCAACCCCCGAGTGGGCTGCACACCAGGCTGCCCTCACCCCCAGCCACCCGCCTCCTCTGTGGTGACGGTGCAGGTCCTGAACTCACCGGGAACAGAAACTACCCTGCACGCCCTGTGCTTCTCTGCCGAGTGGACTGCAGCCCCCGACGGAGCGTGCAGACACAACGCTCGGGGCCGATGCCCTCCTGCGCCCCGGATGCGGCCAGCATGAGCCCCCCAGTCAGGACGGGACAAGAGGCCCTCCAGCCCAGAGAGGCCTCAGCTCGGCCCCTCGAGCAGCAAACGCACTCTCCCCTCAACTGTGCACCGAGGTGGTGGCCACGCAGTCCACTGACCAGGAACACGACGTGTGAACCCAAGTGAAGAGAACAAACCCCAACCCTGCTGCTGGCGCAGTGACATCTGTGAGCAGGCGGCTCTTTCTAGGAGCGGGAAGGTGCAGGTAAAACTGTCACCACGGCTGGCCTTTCACAGGAGGGACTGCGGCCTGCAGCCTCGGGTGCCACTCAGTCACACCGGACAGTCCTTGCGGCAAGATCAGCCTCCTGACTGAGACGCCAGGAGCACAGGACTCTGTGGGCGTGCCGGTGACTAAGCCGCAGTGGTGAGCAAACAGGCACGCCAAACCAAACAGTCCCGAGGAGTCAGGGACTGTTATCCCAGGGCATTCTCTTCGGAAAAAACAAATGGTAATCCACAATAAAGCTATAAATCTATTTGAGATTTAAGAGTTTTTCACACTTAATAAAATTTAACCACATTAAAAACAAAACAAAAAAAAAAGGAATGCCTCATTCTGAATGACTAGAACCATTTACTTTAACATCGAAATGTCTGCTTCTTATATCCACTTTCCTGAGAAGGAATTCTGAAATTACTGAAATGCTTTTAAGTTCCACAAATAACAGTGACTCAGCCGTCAGTGAGCAAGCGCAGGGACTGAGAGAGAAACGGAGGGCCCTTCCGAAGCGCAAGGGAACAGAACGTTTGGGAGCATGCTGAGAGCGCTGACTTAAAAAGGAAACGAGAAACGTGAACATGTTACATAAAAGGAAAAGCATCCGGAACAACTATGACAACAGTGGCAGTGACAGTGACCCAGACTCTGGGAATCCGGCCCTGCGACCAGGGCCCGGCACCCACGGCTCTGACCGGCTCACCCTCGAGCTCAAGGCCCTCAGCGGGCAGGTGGCAGGCCGGGTCACATGCAGAGCACACTTTGACAGTCACCGAATTGCTGCACATGCTTCCTGCCTGGAGGAGCGGTTTGAGCAGCCTGACTGAGGTGCTGGGATCTCCTGGGTCCTGCCCGCTGTGTCTCAGGGCGCCCGGCCTCTGCTGCAAGGCACCACGTTTCAGGGGATCCCAGAGCTTCAGACGCACATACGAGAAGCCCACGTCCAGCCCAGGCCACAAGGGAAGGGCTCCCAGCCGACCCCTGCAGTCTCCGGGCTGCCGAAACCCACCAGAACCCCAACACCGCAGCACATCAGGAGCCAACGCCTCGTACAGAGCTCACACCCCAACGAGGCCTGGGTCTGGTCTGGCCTTGTGCTGCTGCCGAAGAAAACTGCCCCAAACTCACAGAAACCCCGGGGGACAGCTGAGTACAGCGTCCTTGAGGCCAGACAGAAGCTTCTTGCAGAGGGAAGAGACAGACTTTTGGAGAAGGGCAGACTGATCTATCCCGCCAGAGAAGGCACTGCCTGCTTCTACTCAAAAGCTGAGAGCACGGTGTGTTTTAAATATGATAAATAAATGTCAAGTACCCCGAGTGGTTTGAACCAGAGTGACTGACCCTCCAGCAGACACTTTGACTGTCGCACTGGGGGGTGGGGGCCATTACTGATGGCATCTCATGGATGACCGTGGCAGGGGCGGGCGGCTGTTAAACACCCTACAACGCACAAAACGACGCCTCTTTCAGCCCAAAAGGTCCAGTGCCCAGGCTGAGAAACCTGAAGACCCTCTGAAAACCAGGCAGCCACAGCTCACCGGGCCCTGCCTCAGGTACTGCCTCCGAGCTCTACGTGGCATCAAATGCCACCCGACACTTCTGTGAAACACTTACCGCTGTGTTTTACAGAAAAGGAAATGGGCACAGTCAGTGGCACAGCTGAGCTCGGAGCCCAAGCGCCCAGCTGTTAGCTGCTGTCCTGACCACAGTTCCCACTGTCCACAGCTAGAAACAGCTCATTCCATAGCCTCAGAGAACTACTCGCACCCCTAACCCCAACGCAGCAAACTGCTGAACCCCAAAGACGAGGTCCCGCGGGACTGCGTTTCCTGGGGGGGGGGGGGGAGAAGCCTGGCTTCCCTGCACGCAGGCCCCCGTTCAACACCAACTTCGTCTTCGTTAGCAATTAATCCTTCTCCTGTTTCCAGTACTTGACAACCTGCTTCTTTGTTGTGTTAAAATAAGAGAGTCAACTACAGCCGTAAAGGTAGGTTACCTAACTCAGTCAAAACAAGTAGAAACATAGTTTAAAAAAAGATAAACTTACCTGATTTGACTGTCCAGAAAGATAGGGCTCAAAGTCATTGTCATGAACTGTATCCTTCTGATGCAAAGAACCATTTTGTACTAGAATAAACAGTAGACACAGATATTGTGTTTGCAGGGTTAAAGACTACTTTTAAGCATGGGAATAAAAGTAGTCAAGTCTACATCTATCCGTTTCTGGCGGGGAACTCCTTTTATTTAAACATGGACGTAATCAACGTGGGACCGATATCTAGACAACTAATTAGGACGACAACTAATTAGTACTTTTAGCGACCGAGGTTGTGTTTCTGATGAAGATTTTATCGTCATTCGGCAGACGCTGACAAAACAGAGGTGGCAAGCCAAAGAAGGCAAGGACCCCGGAGCAGGTTTTGGTAAGGACGAAGCGGTCTACGAAGACCCACGTAAGAAAGCCCGGTGGCCTGCCTGGAGGAGAGGGCCAGGCTTGGTCGGCCCCCCCGAGCGGCTAGCTGGGAAACAGGCTGTGGAACTGAATGACAGCTCTCCACTCGTTATCATCCGGCCCTCCGCGTGTATTTTCCACAGTCACAGGCTCAGCCAGGGCAAGGTAAATAAAAGGCTGGGTCTTTTCCAAACGAAAACACGATGAACCCTATTCGGTTACCCCGGGGAGCCGCACACGCGCTGGGTTCAACACAAGTCTTTTCTTCCACGTCCACAAGAAAAATGTCCCTTACAGGTGCCCCCCGAGGGTGGGTTTCGGGGGGTGTACCCCAGGCCAGAGCATCGTAAGAGAGAGGACGAGGGCCGCCTGGAGCGCCGGGGGCGCACGAGCCCAGGCCCCGCGGCTCCCGGGCGCTCGCCCCGGGGCCCGACCCCGCTCACCTTTACTGTCCTGTCCTTTGCTTCTCTGCACCCCGCAGGCCGGACGTGCGCGCGGACGGACCCGGAGGGAAGGGAACAAACACAAAGTTACCGACCGGCCCCCGCCCCGGCCGGCGGCGCGCTCGGACCCGCGCTCACACGTGACTCCGTCCCGGGCCCCGGCCCGCGCGCCCCAGCCCCCGGCCCAGCCCCCGGCCCCGGCCCGCTACCTGGGGGTCCACGCTGGTGGCCGACATGCTTCATGAACAGCCGGCGCGGGGCGGGGGCGCCCGCCGGCTCGGGCCTCTCCCGCGAGGCCCGGCCTGTCACCCGCGCTCTCGCGGGGCCCCGGGCCCGCCGCCCCCTCCCCGGGGGCTGGCCGGCCGGGCGGCGGCGGCTGCTGGGCGCGCGGGCTGCTCGCGGGACGCGACGCAGCGAGGTGAGCGGGGACGGAACACACGGACGAGGAGCCGACTCCAATGGCGGCGGCGGCGGCGGCGGCGGCGGCGGCGGCGGCGGCGGGGACGAGGTTGCACGACGTCAGCGCGCGCTGGGCAGGCCGGGAGCACCGACGCGCCGCCACGCGCCGCGCCTGCGCGCCGCAGGCCGGCGGGACCAATCTCGCGCGGCGGTCCCAGCCTCGCGCGGCATGGGCGGGGCCGGGGCCGGGGGCGTGGCGATCCCGGGAAGTCACGTGCGCAGCGGTGGGGTGGGGGGTGATGCTGTTGCCCACCCCTGCCTGGCGCGTGCGGGCACAAGGTGTGGACCCCCCAAGTGCAACCCTGGGCGCACACCCCGCGATGTGAAGAAGCGAGGCCACCAAGCGCAACCACCGACTTAAAGCCACTTACATAGGCTGGAGTCCAGCCTACCCTGCTGCCGCTCACCCCAAACGCCCCACCAACACCCCTCCGAGCGGCGCCCGAGATGTGAGCTCTGTCTGGGTCCTTCTTTGGGCGTTAGTCCTGGACTTCTGGGGCAAATGTCACCCGGAAGCTGCTTTCTGAGCCCTCTCTTGGGTTTCCAAGGGTCTCCCCGGTGTATACCCACTCTGTACTGGAGGTTCTAGAAGCTGAATTTCCCTCCAGGGACTTCAGGGGAGGATCCTTCCTGCCTCTTCCAGCTTCTGGTGGCCCAAGGCGTCCCTGGTGTCCCTTGGCTGTCTGCCTCCATTGTCATGTGGCCTTTTCTTCTTATTGGGTTTAGGGCCCACGCTAATCCAGTAGGACCTCATTTTAACTTGATTCTATCTGCAAAAAACTCTTATTTTCAAATAAGGTCCCATTCACAGGTACAAGAATTCTGTGGGACACTTTTTCAGCCCAGGATAAGGATCACAGGTGCTGTCAAATGGAAAACTTGCAGAGATCCAGGTTGCTGAGCTGGGTTCCACCCACAATGTGGAAGGAGTGGCCCCTGAAAATGAGAGGACTGAGGAGGGACAGTCACACAGGCCGCTGTTAGTGAACAGCAGGGGGGATCTGATAGCCACAGGCCACCCACAGCAGGGGGCAGTGTGGGCCCCATCTAGCAGGGAAGGTAGCGAGGCCCCAAGCAACTTGAATGCAAGGACCTGTGAATGGGCCCCAGGAAAGGGGTGGGAGAGTCTGCCCTAGTCTCTGCCCTCCTAGCCTTTCTCCCTTAGCACTAACTGTCCTCTGTCCCCAAAGACAGTGCCAAGTGCTCTGGGACCTAGACATCTCCCAGGAGCGGTAGCAGGATGTAGCTATACCTGCCTGGTGGTCCATGCTGCAGTCAGAATAGGGTTGTCTGGCTGCCCCATCCGACGCAGGTGGTGCTGACCTTGGCAAGGAGAGGGGCCTTGGCACCTGCTGCAAAAGTGTCTTGTGCTTGCTGCTCTGGCAAGGAGAGGTGCTTCACCTGGCAACTGGGAGGACCCTAACCTGGAGGGACCAGAGGTGCTGGTGCTCCTGCAGCATGGGTGGCGGGCCTCGTTCCCAGCCTCTGCCGTCTCTCTCCCGCTGTCCTGGGATTTATTCTTTGCTTCTTCATGACACGGTCCCTCGAGCAGCTGTGCTCACAGGCACAAGACTCTAATGGACACCCCGAACCCATCACTGTGACTCAGCACCCGTCCTTGTTCCCATCCAGGTCCCCGCCGGGGTGAGGGGTGGAAGTAGTTACTGACGGGGCTGGGGGTGGGCAGCTGAGAAGGGGTTCTCGGGGGGTGATACAGGGAGACCCCAAGCCCCCACCCAGTTCATGCCCCATCAGGCATCACTTCACAACACATATGCAGAGACAAAAGTATTAAGAACGTCAAGATGGGTGTTGCCAGAGTGTTCGAGCCCCAGCGTTCAATCACCAGGTAGGGGGGCTGCAAAGGCCCCGAGGCACACATGGGGGACCGGTGCCAAGTGTGGGTGGGGTTGCAGCACCAGGCGCTGGCCCCCGCCTTCCCCAGCCCCTTTAGTCCATGCCTGCTCTTGCTGCGTGGGAAGCCCAAAGCCTTCTCCTATTGAGCCCCTATTGGGCTCTCACCTGGTTCCCTGTGGTCCCCTGGAGTCCTTGCCCTGCATCACAGGTGGGTGTAATCCTAGGTCACACACCCTTTGCCAGGATTTCCTGCAGGAAACGAGGTAGCTTTGGGCCTCCAATAGGAGAGGGTTCCGGGGACTCATCGGAACTGCGGCAACCTCGGGGCTGAGCTGGTGGTGCAGCCGGGATAGTGATGGTGATGGGATCTCGGGGAGGATGAGGGAGTGGTCTCCCCACCCCTCCCCCACCTGCGGGGAGTGAGGCACAGCTGTGGGCTGGTATATAGGAGGGCAGGCCCCAGGCTTTGCTCTGTGTGGGCTCGCCTAGGTAGGAGGTAAGTGAGGGCACTGGGGCCCCTGGGTTGGGCTGGTTGGCGGAGACCATGTGACTGTGACCAGGTTTGAGGGAAGCCACTCCGTGGGGGGGGGGGGGGACGGGGACACTCGACGTGGCCAGCAGCTTTGACCTGGATGGAGCCTGTGCTGTTCCAAACCCCAGCTCCCTGCCCCCTGCCCCCTACTCCCGGCCCCAGACCGAGATCCAGGATCCTGATTCGAGATGGGAAAACTGACCTTGAAATGTGCCTAGTCCCAGATCTGCCCCCTGAGGCCTCGAGAGGTGAAGGAGGAGGTGGCGGCTCAGGTCCAGTCTCCTCCCCAGAGCCTCGAGAATCTTAGCAAGAGCGAGCCTCCATCTGTTCCCCTTCTCACCCCCGAGGAACAGAGCTGCCTGGGCCTGCTGAGGCCCCCCATGCCCCCGGCGGGACACAGGTACATCTCAAGCCCCCTTTGGCTCTGGGGTTCAGACCAGGAGGACATCTAGGTACAGGGCTCCAGCCTGCACGAGACACCCCTGCGCCCCTGGGCTGCCCTGAGAGGGGTCGCCCTCACTCTGGGGAGGCACTGATGGCCCAGCTCAGCTCACCTGGAACTTTCTGCTTCCAGAGGGGGCCCCTGGCGCCAGGCCCAGGAATTCTCAGCTCACCCAGGACGTCACCCACCCCTCCCCCGAGGTCCTGCAGCCAGTGCCAGCCTGCGGGCACCTTGGCAGGGGGCTTCATGCTCTGGACCCTCCCACCTTGTCTGGAGATACTGCCTGCCCTGTGGAGTAGAGGGAGGCCCGTGGCCCCTACAGCTGTCCCCACCGCCCCAGCCCCAGTCCTGGAGCCTCATGACACACCCCTACCGCAGAGAGCGCGTGATGCTGGCTGCCACGCTGGCCCTTTCCAGAACTTACTGGGCCCCAGTGGCCCTCAGGGCCCCCTGGCTCCTCCCCAGCCTGGGGCATCTGTGGATCAGGACAGAGCCCGCCCTACTCTGCCAGCTGTTCGAGGTAAAAGTCACCATTAACCCAAGGCAGGTCCTGGGGCTCGGGAGCCCTGAGGCAGGCTGGTGGGGCACATTCCCGGACAGGCAGTCCAGGCTCCTGGTCACTGCAGCAGAGCTGGTCTGGGCTGGTGTTTCCTCTATGGGGCCCGGGGACAGGGCCAAGTGCTGGCGCTGTGGCCTGGAGCTGAGCCGCTGGACTGCTGGAGGCAGCCCCCCAGGGGGACACTGCAGACCCTGCTCTTTGTGTGGCCACGTCCCGGGCCAGAACTCCAGCCAGCCCCTGTCCTGGGGAGGCCAGGACCGCACGGACGGACAGATCCTGGGCCAGCTGCGTCCCCTGGCAGAGGATGAAGAGGAAGAGCGGGCCGGGGCCGCCCCTTCCCCGAGGCCTGCCTTCCCCGAGATGGATTCCGAGGAGCTGCGGCTGGCCTCCTTCTGCAACTGGCCGCTGATGGCCACGGTGCGGCCCGAGCTGCTGGCTGCTGCTGGCTTCTTCCACACGGGTGAGTCTTGGGGCCTGGGTGCCATCCAGGACCCTTGTGCACGGAGGGTCCACCTTCTCCGAGGAGCCCACCCACCACGTCAGGGGGCGTCCAGGTCAGATGAAGATGGGGGAGGGGGGCAGAAATCTGCAGCCCTTCCCACCTGTCCCCAGCCCTGGAATCTCTCCTGGCACGTGCTTCAGAGTGTGACCAGTGCAGCTGGGGAGGGGTCAGAGCCACACAGGACAGCTGGCGCCTGGCAAGGGGAGGTCCGTGGTGGGACAGTTGGAGCCAGGGAGAGAAACATCTGCGGGGCCCCTGGGAGTTCAGAGACAAGCTCTGGAGAGGTCTGGTGGTGGTGGTGGGGAATGTGCCTGCGGCCCCCACCCACCGTCCGTGCCAGGTGACCGTTCTATTGCTGATAGAGGACGAATCCGCTCTGCCATCCACAAAGGCATGAGCTTGGCAGTGCCCCTTTCCTCTGTCCCTGGGAATCCATCCCAGTGAGGTGGCCCCTGGTTAGAGGGGTGAGGGTGGTGGGTACTTCTGTTCCCTGAATTCCAAGGTGACGGGATTCCAGGGCCCGGGGCTTGCCCCCCCACACCCCACCTCCACCTCCTGCCTCTGTGAACAGCGTGTTCACAGAATGTTCTGTCAGTCTTGGCAAGTGCCCGGGTGCCGTGATCCCATTTCACCTTTGAGAAAACTTGGGGTGCACATGACATACGGGAAGAATACGGGGCAAGGGGGCAGCAGAGGCCAGCGGGCTCTCGTGCGTGACCTCAGGGAGCCCCTGCCCCACAAGGAAAGACTGCCTAGGAGCCCCCGTCTCCAGCCTGGGAGACACGCCCGGCCCAGCGGCAGCAGCTGGGTGTGGGGAGGGCCAGCGCCTCTGCTCTCCCCAGGCCAGCAGGACAAGGTGAGGTGCTTTTTCTGCTATGGGGGTCTGCAGAGCTGGGAGCAAGGGGACGACCCCTGGACCGAGCACGCCAAGTGGTTCCCCAGGTAAGGGCCCTGCAGGCAGCGCAGCCCCCCTGTCCTGCAGGGGTCGAGCCTCGGGGGTGGGGGCCCCCCTGTCCTGCAGGGGTCGAGCCTCGGGGGTGGGGCCCCCCTGTCCTGCAGGGGTCGAGCCTCGGGGGTGGGGGCCCCCCTGTCCTGCAGGGGTCGAGCCTCGGGGGTGGGGGCCCCCCTGTCCTGCAGGGGTCGAGCCTCGGGGGTGGGGCCCCCCTGTCCTGCAGGGGTCGAGCCTCGGGGGTGGGGCCCCCCTGTCCTGCAGGGGTCGAGCCTCGGGGGTGGGGGCACCCCTGTCCTGCAGGGGTCGAGCCTCGGGGGTGGGGGCCCCCCTGTCCTGCAGGGGTCGAGCCTCGGGGGTGGGGCCCCCCTGTCCTGCAGGGGTCGAGCCTCGGGGGTGGGGGCACCCCTGTCCTGCAGGGGTCGAGCCTCGGGGGTGGGGGCACCCCTGTCCTGCAGGGGTCGAGCCTCGGGGGTGGGGGCACCCCTGTCCTGCAGGGGTCGAGCCTCGGGGGTGGGGGGCCCCCTGTCCTGCAGGGGTCGAGCCTCGGGGGTGGGGGGCCCCCTGTCCTGCAGGGGTCGAGCCTCGGGGGTGGGGGGCCCCCTGTCCTGCAGGGGTCGAGCCTCGGGGGTGGGGGGCCCCCTGTCCTGCAGGGGTCGAGCCTCAGGGGTGGGGGACCCCTGGGGATGGGACTTGGGCTGTCTCTACCCTGCTGCTCAACAGATGGGGCTTCCTAAATGGCCTTCTCAGCGAGTGCCCGCCCCTCAGGGAGCCCCGCCTGCCCCTGCAGGGCACAATGGGGGGGGGTGGACAGAAGGCAGGACCCCAGACCCAGGGGCGTTCCAGCTTGGACCCGACAGTGAGGGGGGTGCTCTGCCAGTCCGAGCCCACCTCCCACGAGGCCTCTGAGCTCGCTCTCCTCAGGTGTGAGTTCCTGCTCAGGACCAGAGGAAGGGACTTTGTCGGCAGCATCCAGGAGTCCTGCTACCACCTCCTTGGCTCTTGGGTGAGTCCTGCCTCCCCCGAGGGCTGGGGGCAGGTGATGAGGGCCCTCCCCAGCCTGCTCCTCTCCCTCCTCAGGGCACAGGTATTGTCTGGCTCATTTCAGGACCCCTGGGAGGAGCTGGAAGATGCGGCTGCTGCCGCCCCCCCAGGTGAGCCGTGGTGTGTGGGCAGCTGCAGACTGCCCTGTGGTCGAGGCCATTGGGTGTCCCCCGGCTGCTGGGCAGCAAGGAGAGTGAGGGCTGCTTAGCCGGGTGTGAGCGTGCTGCCTGGGCTGGCTTCGTGGGGTGCTCCGAGCAGGCCCTGTGTGTGTGTGTGCTCGGGGCTCCAGGCGTCTGGGCAGGGGATGGGAGTGTGGAGAGGAGAGAGGTGCTGTGTTCCGCAGAGGTGGCCTCTGCTGGGGTGGCCACCAGACACAGCCCGAGAGCTGACCCAGCTGCAGTCGTGGGTCCTCAGAGGAGCCAGCTGTGCTGAGCTCTGCTCTCCACACCTGTACCTGGGCCCTGGGGCAGGGGGAAGGGGCTCTAGGGTTCAGATCCTGGCTCTTCTGACTCGGAGCAGACAGCCTTAGCTCTTCTGCTCTTTGACCTTCCTGCCCGGAGCTGCCAAGTGTGCACAGCGTCACCCCGTCTGGGACTAGACAGGGTCCACGTGATGCTCTTAGGAGCAGCACCTGATAGGGCTTCGTCCGAGGCGGCCTTGATCATGAGGTTTATGGCTTTCGCTGCTAGCAGGGAAACAGCCCCTCTGTCGAGAGCGTCGGACTTTTCACTGAGCCGCTTGGACGCTGGTGGAGTGGCTGTGATGGCCACGGAGGCCCCTGTGTTGAAGTAACCCTGGCGACTGGCCACAGGGGCAGGCTGTCCGCTTCTTTCCTGTGACCCATGGCCCGAGCGCCTCCTTGCCCTCAGTCCAGTGCCCTCAGCCAGGTGTGCTCTGAGTGGAGCTGGTGCCTGCTGTGGCCTGCCACGCTCCAAATGGGTTTTGGGTGGGGACAGGCATGGCAGAGGTGTCCCTGGGTGATGCCACCCACTATGTCCACATCACAGCTGGTGGTCAGTCTGCCCCAGGAAGAGGACAGGGGCAGGAGGCGGGGGGAGGGGCAGAGGTACCCTGCCCACCTCCCCGCTTGTTCCTGTCCTGCTCACCCAAGGGCCCGGTAGGCACACAGCACGCACGCTGTCTCTGGGCCCAACCTTGCTTTCCTGTGTCCTCGTTCTCAGCCTGTTCCTAACTGCCCACAGCTGCTGTCCACCCGGACCCTGAGCTGCCCCCATCCAGAAGAGAGACCCCCTCGGAGGGCGCCAGGGAGCCAGGTGAGGGCAGGACCCACCTGGGGGCACGGCTGGCTCTTCTGCAGCGTGGGGTGGGAGGGGCAGACGCTCCGGAGCTGGCTGATGCCAGACACCCCTGGTCCGGCCCCCACGCCCCTCCCCCATCAGGCCACTGCAGAGGGTGGGGGTCGGGGGCGGGGAGGTGTCACAGGGCCAGCCTCCTCGGAGGAGCCTGGTGGAGTTTGTGGGTCCTTGAGCCCCCAGGAGCCCAAAGCCTGGAGGAGCAGCTGCAGCGCCTCCGTGAGGAGCGGACCTGCAAGGTGTGCCTGGACCGCGCTGCGTCCGTCGTCTTCGTGCCCTGCGGCCACCTGGTCTGTGCCGAGTGCGCCCCCAGCCTGCAGCTGTGCCCCATCTGCCGGGCCCCCATCCACAGCTGCGTGCGCACCTTCCTGGCCTAGGCCAGGTGAGCACGCCTTCCTTCCTGCGCTGGGCCAGGCGCGCTGGGCCGCGGAGCGACCCCCAGGCAGGTCGCGGTCTAGCCTGATGGGCGTGCTTCCGGTTCGGGCCTTGGAGACGTCACCAGAGGGGCTTGGACAGCGACCTCCGGGCCCGCCCTGACAAGGGTGACCCCGACAGACACCGGGGCTGGAGGCATTGCAGGGGCCGGGGGACAGCAGGAGGCAGCACTTCCTCCAGCCCCAGCCCTGGCCAGTGTCCTGATGGAGCTGTTCTTAGACCCTTGCTCTGAACCCTTCTCAACAGAAGGGGGTGGCGCTGCCATTCTGCTTGGACACATTAAATCACACCAGCTGGGCACCTCTCTGCCTTGCCTGTCCTTGTGGTCGGGGACAAGGCCTTCTGTCCAGCGGGGCACACACGGCTGCAGCCAGGCCAAGGGGAGGCAGCTTTGGGGGAGGCATGTGGAAAATACTCCGGTCCCCTGGTTATGAGGAAGGGCCTAGGACCCTGGGCGGGACCTGGGAGCCCAGGCTGGTAGCAATGTGTGATGGGTGGGGAGGGGACCCTTAATTATCATAGATGGGGGGGCCGGCCTTCTCAGGGTTCACAGAGGCCCATGTGCCCCAAGAATCTTCTGGGATAAGAGGAAGGGAACTTCCGGGGGGGCAGGGGTTGGGGTTCAAGCTGACTGGGAGCTGCTGCCTCATTCCTCTTCTCCCCCCAGGTGCCGAGAGTGGTGGCCACGTGGGCGCCCTGCCTGGCTCAGCCAATCCCTTGGGCCACACAGTGGGCCTGCTAGGTATGGCTGAGCTGGTGCCCAGCACCGCCCACTTGACACCTGACCAACAGTCCAGGGTGGAGATGGCTTGGCGTTGGAGGGGGTGGGGGGGTGGGGGAGGGGGTGGGGGATGGGGTGGTTTTACCTAAGTGTGGATGCTTTTGAAGTTTTACAATAAAATGATCGGTTTTTCCTGATGGTGCTCAGTAGCCTGAGTTTTGGAACCCCCTCCCCCCTCCCTCCTCCTCTCCCCTCCTCCCCTTCCTCCCTCCTCCTCTCCTCCCTCTTCCCCTCCTCCTCCCTCTTCCTCACCACCAGACCCCTTGCCACCTCTGCTCCCCAGCAGGGCAGCCTCCCCTCTCCGGCCCTCTCCCCAGATGCCTCCTCACGGTGAGGGCGCCCCTTCCTGTCCCCTCTTGGCTTTTCCTGTTCTTATCAGCATTGTTTTTTGTATTTTCCCAAAGTTAGAAGCAGGGAGGCCGAAACTCCCGCATGTGCCCGCACCCGGCACGCCCACCAGAGGGCGATGCTCTGCCGTAATCAGAGCCATTCTAGCGCCTGAGGCAGAGGCCACAGAACCGTCCTCAGTGCCCGGGTCAACTTTGCTCCAATGGAGCAAAGGGCCCCAGCTGCCACCACACCTGGGCAGACAGGTGGAGGCTTTGCCTGACGAGACACTCTGGCCAGTGTGGCCGTGTTTAATCAGGAGTGCCCCTCGTGGAGGGGCCTGGGGGCTCCTGCTGGCCTTCTGGAAGTCCCAGGCCCTGGCCCCATCAGAGTATGCAGCCTGCGGGGTCCAGTGGCTCCCAGGGCTGGACCCCCGAGGGAGGAGCCCCTTGGAGCATAGCTGCAGCCTCGGCTGCGGGAGGGGAAGAGAGAGACAGAGAAGAAGGAGAGGGAGAGGGGTAGAGAAGCAGATGGGCGCTTCTCCTGTGTGCCCTGGCCGGGAATCGAACCCAGGACTTACACACGCCAGGCTAACGCTCTACCACTGAGCCAACCAGCCAGGGCCCTCTTTTCAGCATTTTCAGGACTCCTAATACCTAGTCACCTCAGGCCACTTCTGAGAGCAAACTTGTAAGGTATCAGCTAACTGCAGGCCTCTTGGGGAAAGTGGTTTATTGCCACTGGGCACCCTGGGGACGTTATAAGGCTACATACTGCCTAAGGTCCTTTCCGTGAACGGCTCCAGGGCCCACCACACGTGGCGTCCTGCCTTGTGGGCAGAGGGCTCTGCTCCTGGACAAGCCCAGCTCCACTGCAGGGCCCCAGCTGCCACCACACCTGGGCGGACAGGTGGAGGCTTTGCCTGACGAGACACTCTGGCCAGTGTGGCCGTGTTTAATCAGGAGTGCCCCTCGTGGAGGGGCCTGGGGGCTCCTGCTGGCCTTCTGGAAGTCCCAGGCCCTGGCCCCATCAGTGTATGCAGCCTGCGGGGTCCAGTGGCTCCCAGGGTTGGACCCCCGAGGGAGGAGCCCCTTGGAGCATAGCTGCAGCCTGCTGTGAACGGAGACTGTGGCTTTCTTTTCTTTCCTTTTTTTTTTTTAGAAAAATGAGATTACAAACTCTTTTGAAGCTGCAGGCGTCCTGGCCTGGCGCTGGCTCGCTATTCTGGCTGGTGTCCAATTGCAGGTTCCCCGGCCACCTGCAGGGCCTTGGGGATAGATAGATAGTGAGTCCCACCACCTGGAGTCCCGTCACATCCGCCGTGGGTCAGAGGCTGGAGGCAGGAGCCCGATGGGTGCTTCCTCACTTACGCAGGCCTGCAGGGACAGAGGGCGGGTCAGAGAACCCCTGAGAGGCTGCCCCTGGCTGGGGAGGAAGGCCACAGGTGGGAGTTCAGAGGTCAGAGGTCATCGGTCATCAGGGCTGCTGGGCCCTCTTCTCTCGAATAACTCGAAATGCAAATGGAACAAAATCCAAGAAGGGGAGGGGTTCCTGGGTTTTGTCTACGAGGCCGGGGACCAGCGTCTGGAAGGCCTGGCCCAGGCCTGGGGCTCCCTCCTGCGTGGGCCCCGCCTTGTCTGCAGACATCTCAGTAGGGGGGTTGCTGGGTGTGGAAGGAGGGGCTCACCTGGGTCCCTCTGGCCACTCAAGCCCCACGCCTGGACGAAATCCCCGGAGCCCCATGAACCGGCCCCCATGATTGACTGTCCTGTACTGCGCCCTGGTCTGGGGGGCCTGGGCGTGGTCTCTCCCTGTCGGGGGAGCTGGATGCCTCTACCTTTGATGGCCTTAGGCCGCAGTACCCTTTACTTAGAGGGTAGAAGAGCTTGGGGGAGGCGGCCAGGAGGACCAGGGTCCCCAGGGATGTCCACAGGTGTGACCCCCTGGAGGGCAGGCTTGTCTCGAAGGGCACAGGAGCACGTAGGAAGTGCAGCTCGACTGAGAACAGGACCACCAGCCACCCGTTCTGACCACAACTTTCAGAATGACCCACAGGTGGGGCGGGGCTGGTGGCAAAGGCCGCTTCAGAGAAGCTGAGACAGGGACCCAGGTACCACTGCCCCCACCCCCGGCTTGGGGTGTGCAGGCTTAACAACCCTGCTCTTCATGAGAAGAGAAGCCTGTTCCTCCAAAAACCAGACAACTAGCACCCCAGACTTCCTGCCACGGTGAGACCTCGCCCATCTGTCTGGTGGCCTCAGCGCCCGGCCCCCTGGCCCCCTGGCCCCCCGGCCCCCTGGACCAAAATTGGCTTAGACCCCAAACACCTACAGACTCCTCTGGGCATGAGGTTCCAAGGGGGGAGGGGGCCAAGCTCCAGAGCCTCCCTGGCCTGGAGATGCACAGAGCAGATCTCAGGAAAGTGGGGGGCACAGATGGACGATGGGTGGACGGGCAGATGGACGGATGCCTGGTGAGGCTGCCCCGAGGAGGGGAGCCTCGGGCTGTGCTGACCTGACTGGCCGGGCCCAGGAGGGGGGTGCAGGCTGTACGGGCCATACTTACAAGTACGCCCGCTTGAACAAGAGTCTGGAGGGCTTTTCAGTGACATGGTAGAGAGGAAATGGATCAAATCCACCAATGAAATCAACTGAAAGAAATCAAGACCCGAAATAAAACAAAACCCAGACGGTGGGAAAAGATGGCAGAACGGAGGAGACGCCCAACGGCAAACACACACACACAGCGCAGCGATGGGAGGGGGCGAAACACTCACACGGCGCAGCGATGGGAGGGGGCGGGGGCAGGGGAGCAGAGGGCGCCCTGGGGAGGGGGCCGCCCCCCAAGCTGGCTCAGACCTGAGGCCAGAGCTCTGTCCAAGCCGTGGACAGTGTGAGTGACGACTCCAGGGTGACATGCTTCCATGGGGACTGAGACTCAGTCCAGGAATGTGGCCCGGGGAACCCACCTCGCCAGAGCTTGGGGGCTGGCGGCTGGCTGCAGGCTCTCCCAATCACCGCCCCCACCCCCGTCAGGTCCGCCAATCTCTCACCCCTGTCCCTGGAAGCTGTCTGCACAGCTAGTGGGTGGCAGAAGCTTTCTGGACAAAACAGATCCATTTCTGCACCCCAGAGCCGGCTCCTGTCCTAGGATGTGTTAACGTGGCCGACACATGACACCTTTTGTTCCTCCGCCCAGCCAGCTGCCGCCCCAGAGATGAGTGGGTGCTCACGCAGCAAGAGGGCTGCTAGGGGCTGGTCCGTGGGCGAGCCTGGTCTCTGAGCTGTAGACTGGGCCAGTGGACTGACTGCCCACCCCCTGAGCCACCTGACTCCTGAAACAGGGGCTCTGAACTTTGACCCCGACCCCAGGGAAGGATCAGCCCGCGGGAGCCAGGGCCCCCCTGGTATGCCCACCCTACCCTGGCTTTGTTCTTCTCGGTAGGGGCTCCCCATGACACCATACCGGAGAGCCGGGATTGTTGGGGCCTGTGAGGGCAGCTGAGTGTTGATGCTACAATCAGAGGCAAGTGGACGGGGCTCATGGTGGAGGAACAGTGAACGTGTTGTTCAGACAGGTCCAGGCCGGTCCTGAGGGCCTGGGGGATGCTTGGGCAGCTGGGCCCTGCTCTCCACCGTGAGGAGGTAGAGTGGCCCCCCCATAGGTCTGAGGGCTCAGCCCCCCACCTGAAGCACCTCTGGGGGCAGATCCTGGGTGGAGCTGACCCCTGGAGCCACAGCCTGAGACACCCTCCTCATCTGTTGTCAGGTGGCTGGGCCGTCTCCCTGTCATCTCAGGCAAGGAGCACTTCCCACCCGGGCGCGGGGACCCATCTAAGGGAGGTGGCCAGCCTTCTGCTCCCCTCTCCTCCCCCACTGCTGGGGCCGGGCCAGGTCTCCCTCTCGCTAAAGGGCTACTGTGGGAGCCTGCGGGTCGCACACTTACAGCTGTCCTCCTCCTCGGTGAACACGCTGACCACGTAGCAGGCGTAGACGAAGCCCACCAGCTGAAAGACACGCGGGGGCTGCGGTGAGGGTGCCAGGCAAGCTGCAGGGGCACCCCCTTGGGACGGGGACCTGGCGTAGACGAAGCCCACCAGCTGAAAGACACGAGGGGGCTGCGGTGAGGGTGCCAGGCAAGCTGCGGGGGCACCCCCTTGGGACGGGGACCTGGCGTAGACGAAGCCCACCAGCTGAAAGATACGCGGGGGCTGCGGTGAGGGTGCCAGGCAAGCTGCGGGGGCACCCCCTTGGGACGGGGACCTGGCGTAGACGAAGCCCACCAGCTGAAAGATACGCGGGGGCTGCGGTGAGGGTGCCAGGCAAGCTGCAGGGGCACCCCCTTGGGACGGGGACCTGGGGAGCTCTGAAGTTCCAGATGGCGCCTGACTTCTCTAGGGGGTCTGGCCGGCCCCTGTGGGTGAGGGGACAATGCATGGGTGAAGGCTTCCACAGGGGAGGGCTGGCCACTGGACAGGCGAGCCAGAAAGATGACCACGCTCCTGCTTCATCAGGAGGGTCAGATGCAGAGACAGGTGACCACGCCCCTGCTTCATCAGGAGGGTCAGATGCAGAGACAGATGACCACGCCCCTGCTTCATCAGGAGGGTCAGATGCAGAGACAGGTGACCACGCTCCTGCTTCATCAGGAGGGTCAGATGCAGAGACAGGTGACCACGCTCCTGCTTCATCAGGAGGGTCAGATGCAGAGACAGGTGACCACGCTCCTGCTTCATCAGGAGGGTCAGATGCAGAGACAGATGACCACGCCCCTGCTTCATCAGGAGGGTCAGATGCAGAGACAGGTGACCACGCTCCTGCTTCATCAGGAGGGTCAGATGCAGAGACAGGTGACCACGCTCCTGCTTCATCAGGAGGGTCAGATGCAGAGACAGATGACCACGCCCCTGCTTCATCAGGAGGGTCAGATGCAGAGACAGGCCCTGGGAGATATGCCACCACACACAGCCCGATGGACCCCTAGGCTGAGGCCCGCCCTCCGATGACAGCCGGACCACCTGCCCAGGAGCCGGAAGCAGCCAATCCCTGGGTTTCTCCTTCCTGGGGACCAGGCTGTGTCCAGGAAGCTGCAGTTGACAAGCTCCCAGGGAGCCGGCCAAACTCCATGGTTTGGATAACGGTGCAGAAGGCACAGGCTGAGGCACTTCTGGGAGGAGTGGATGAGACGGCTGCCACCCTGAGGGCGTCGGCCGCTCCGCCTGGCAGGGGCCTCGCCCTGGACGGTGCTCAGACTTCAGGGGAAAGAGGGCACGCCCACATTAAGCCCCCCTCCTGGGCCCCCGGACACCAGGCAACCAGAAAGAAAGGGCTGCAGCTGAGATGGGACGGGGCCAGCACGGCCCATGGCCCAGCCCCCTACACACACACACACACACACACACACACACACACACGTGGCCCAGGCGCCACTAAGCACAGGATGAGTTACTCCTGAGCGTGCCCAGCAGGTGACAGACATGCTGGAAAGCCTGGGCTCTGGAGGCCCCCCACCCATCCCCCTAGAGGACAGGCCACAGGCCTTCTCCGCGTTGACTCAGCGGGCCTGTCTCTTCCTCGCCCCGCCCCGTTGAAGGGGGTTTCCCAAACCCCCTGGGCCCAGGTGGAGGCCGCCCTGGGACTCCGGAGGAACCAGGGCCTGGTAGCTGGCCATGGTGCTGAACACGCTCCTGCTTCTCCGCTCCTCCTTGGACGGGTATGGGGAGGAAGGACGCCCCACCAGCCACACCTCTGCCTCCCCACAGCCCCTCGGGGTCCATGCTGTCTGGACCCCTGCCCCAGCTCCTCCACGAAGCTCTCCAGACGCCCACAGAAGCCGCAGTCTCGGGTCCTCCAGCACTGGGCGCTCTGCCCACTCTGGCTGGTGTGTTCTTCCTGTCGGGACGGCATGGGGCCAGCCAAGGCCCCCTACTCCTGGACCCTCCACAGCAAACAGCAGAGGGCTGGCTCCCTAGGGAGGCAGAGCGAGTCCGCAGACCCTCGTGCCCATCCAGGCCACCGACAGTCACTTTGCTGAGGTTGCAGATAAAATGTGGAGTACCCAGTTTAATCTACATTTCAGATGCGTCATGAATCAGGTCTGTGTGTGTGCGTATGCGTGTGTGAGTATATCCCAAACATGATGCGGAATGCCCTTACACTAAAACTTACTTCTGGCCCTGGCCGGTTGGCTCAGTGGTAGAGCGTTGACCCGGCGTGTGGAAATCCCTGGTTCGATTCCCGGCCAGGGCACACAGGAGAAGCGCCCATCTGCTTCTCCACCCCTCCCCCTCTCCTTCCTCTCTGTCTCTCTCTTCCCCTCCCGCAGCCGAGGCTCCATTGGAGCAAAGTTGGCCCAGGGTGCCGAGGATGGCTCCGTGGCCTCCGCCTCAGGTGCTAGAATGGCTCTGGTTGCAATGGAGCAACACCCCAGATGGGCAGAGCATCGCCCCCTGGTGGGTGTGCCGGGTGGATCCCGGTCAGGCACAAGCGGCAGTCTGTCTCTCTGCCTCCCTGCTTCTCACTTCAGAAAATACAAAAAAACCCAAAAACTTGTTTCTTTGAAATTCAAATTCCATGGAGAGAGCTGTATTTTTAGTCCCATAGTCAGCAACCTGACACCACAGGGGCAGAAAGCAGCATGCAGGTGTCAGCCAGACTGGGTCCCTGCCTCCCCCTCCAGATCCTGCTGTTGAGCGGCAATGAAGTGGCCCCTTGGTTGGCCAGGGTGTAACTCTCAGGGTGCCTCCCCTGCCCATGCTGCCCGTGGGGATGGACGGGGACAGACTGCAATGGTCCCAGTGTCCCGGCCTCACAGCCTCATCAGAACCTTCAGTTCTGGCCCTGGCCGGTTGGCTCAGCGGTAGAGCGTCGGCCTAGCGTGCGGAGGACCCGGGTTCGATTCCCGGCCAGGGCACATAGGAGAAGCGCCCATTTGCTTCTCCACCCCTCCGCCGCGCCTTCCTCTCTGTCTCTCTCTTCCCCTCCCGCAGCCAAGGCTCCATTGGAGCAAAGATGGCCCGGGCGCTGGGGATGGCTCTGTGGCCTCTGCCCCAGGCGCTAGAGTGGCTCTGGTCGCAACATGGCGACGCCCAGGATGGGCAGAGCATCGCCCCCTGGTGGGCAGAGCGTCACCCCTGGTGGGTGTGCCGGGTGGATCCCGGTCGGGCGCATGCGGGAGTCTGTCTGACTGTCTCTCCCTGTTTCCAGCTTCAGAAAAATGCAAAAAAAAATGTAAAAAAAAAAAAAAAAAGAACCTTCAGTTCTGACTCCCTGTTTCATGCTCATGCTGCCCCTGGGGTCACAGCTGATCCTGAGCCCACTGTACAGAGCAGGACGGCAGCCCAGGCCACACAGGTGGGGAGTGACAGGCAGGGCGAGCCCTTAACCTTTCGGGCAGGGGAGGCGGCAAGGAAAGACCTCCTGCCCTGGTGGAGGACAGTGTGACCCTCTGTGCATACAGGACACGGGGCCTGGTCGCTGGGCCCCCTGTTTGTCCCACAGCTGGGGACGCTCCTCCTCCACCCCCGGGGCCCCGCCCACACGCTCACTGCCATCAGGATCTGCAGGGCGCTGTGCAGGGCCTCCACGTAGCCGTGTGCTAGGGCGCACCCGACGCCTGGGGCCAGGGCCTGGCCATCGGGGGGCCTCCAGCCTGCCGGCTGCTCCTCACGCTGACAGCCAGGGCCGTGCTCACGCCACCAGGACCGGTGTTTGGAGAGGTTGAAGGTCAGGAGCTCACTGTCCTGGGGGCGAGGGAGACGGGACCTGGTTAGCACAAGAGACGTCCCCAGCCTCCACCCAGGACGCCGGCAGTGAGGGACCAGAGCACCAAAGCCCCCCTAGCTGCTCCCCACCCGACACCTGGAGTCAAGTCGCACCCCCAGTTCTGGCTCTCGAGACTTCCCTCTGAGCTTCACGCAGGGTGAAATAAACCGCTATGTGTCCCCGCCCGACACCTGGAGTCAAGTCGCACCCCCACTTCTGGCTCTCGAGACTTCCCTCTGAGCTTCACGCAGGGTGAAATAAACCGCTATGTGTCAAGTGCCCGGAAGAGCTGCTCAGGCAGCATCTGTTCACCAAGGACAGTCTTGGTGAAACACGGCTTGGATGAGGTCCCAGCCCACTCCCTGCAGGAGGGACCGATGGACTTTATCGGGGTTGGAAAGAGCAGAGGACGCAGGAAGGCGATGTTGCCCCGCGTGGCTCAGGCCGATGCCCCTGAGGTGGTACTTCCACCTGCACACCTCGGCCAGTGCTGGTCTCTCTGCTCCTGGCCCCAGCCTTGACCTTCCTTTCAGGTGCTGCTGCCCAGGATGGGAGGACCCCTCCTCCAGGAAGCCTTACCTGGTGCCTCTTTGACCCAGCTGGAGGCCACCAGTCCAGCACTGCCCACAGACCTCACCCATCCATCCATCCATCCATCCACTCACTAGTCCTTCCCCTGGCATGACTGAGTCACTGCTGCCCAGGATGGGAGGACCCCTCCTCCAGGAAGCCTTACCTGGTGCATCTTTGCCCCAGCTGGAGGCCACCAGTCCGGCAATGCCCACAGACCTCACCCATCCATCCATCCATCCATCCACTCACTAGTCTTTCCCCAGGCATGACTGAGTCACTGCTGTGGGTCAGGGACAGAGCCAGGAGCAGGCCTAGCCCCGCCTCTCTGTGGGGACAGGTGACTAACACATGCCCACGGTGGCCATGCCCCCTCCATCTGCACAGGTCTCCTGGCCTTGACTCACCTTGGAGAGGCCCCCCACCTCCAGGTAGAAGCAGGTGATGAAAACATTCCAGGTGACCCAGAAGGCGGCCCACACGGCGTACTAGGGAGACAGTGTGGGAGGGGGTTCGAGAAAGTGAGTGAACCTAGGTGACCCAGACAGCTGTCCATCACGGGGTACTAGGGAGACAGTGTGGGAAGGGGGTGTGGAGAAAGTGAGTGAACCCAGGTGACCATCACGGGGTACTAGGGAGACAGTGTGGGAGGAGGGGGGTGTGGAGAAAGTGAGTGAACCCAGGTGACCCAGACAGCTGTCCATCACGGGGTACTAGGGAGACAGTGTGGGAAGGGGATGTGGAGAAAGTGAGTGAACCCAGGTGACCATCATGGGGTACTAGGGAGACAGTGTGGGAGGGGGGTGTGGAGAAAGTGAGTGAACCCAGGTGACCATCACGGGGTACTAGGGAGACAGTGTGGGAGGAGGGGGGTGTGGAGAAAGTGAGTGAACCCAGGTGACCCAGACAGCTGTCCATCACGGGGTACTAGGGAGACAGTGTGGGAAGGGGGTGTGGAGAAAGTGAGTGAACCCAGGTGACCATCATGGGGTACTAGGGAGACAGTGTGGGAGGGGGGTGTGGAGAAAGTGAGTGAACCCAGGTGACCATCATGGGGTACTAGGGAGACAGTGTGGGAAGGGGGTGTGGAGAAAGTGAGTGAACCCAGGTGACCATCATGGGGTACTAGGGAGACAGTGTGGGAGGGGGGTGTGGAGAAAGTGAGTGAACCCAGGTGACCCAGACAGCTGTCCATCACGGGGTACTAGGGAGACCGGGCCGGGGAACCCAGCTCTTCAGGGGGAAGGGCCCACCCTGCCTTTGCCCCCGGGATGCCCTTGGAGGAGATGTCACCGAGGCCCCTGCAGGTGGCAGGGCCTCTGCTTCTGAGGACAGGGCTCCCGCTCCCACAGAGAGAAGGAGACGCCCGGAACAGCTAGCTGGGCAGGACCCTTCCCTGGCTCTGTGCCCTTGCTCAGAGATGCCCGTGGCCCATCCAAGACAGACCTAGGACAAGCAAGGACATGAATGGCTTGAGCTCCAAAGCGCCCCCTCCAAAACCCTCCCCTTCCTAAAAGAGCTCCCTAGCCAGCCGCCCGCTGGGAGTAGAGGCCCGGAGGGCTGACGACAGTTGTTAACTGGGACATTGCCCGAGTCCCTTTATCCACTCTGCTCAGGGCTGTGTCTGCGTCCTGCCCACAGCTGCGACCCGGGGCCCTTCACGGGAAAAACCCAGGTCCAGACCAGTTATTTTGATCTGCGCTTGAACAAAGCGGCTCTGAGCAAAACTTGCTGAACATCGTCCGAGCCTGTCCAGGACAGGGGGGCAGTGTGCGGGGGCCTGGGCTGGGGGCACGCTGGGGGGGCCTGGGCTGGGGGCATGCTGGGGGGGGAGGCCCACCCCTGCTCTGAGCCTCAGTGTCCGGGTGAGAATTCCAGGCTGTGGAGAGGTCTGAGCCCGGAGCTCTGGGAAGGTGGTGTGAGGCTGAAATCCGCACCCTTTCTGGTGCGTTCCTGGTGGTCTCTAGGACAGTATGCCACCGGAGGACCGCAGGCTGTTCATCTGGCTCACTGCCTCTGGGAGGGAACCAGGCCATAGCAGACTCACCACCACCACGTAGCGAGGCCGGTACTGGACGGTGCCGAAGAGCCCCAGGATGACCATGACGATGTGGAGGAAGGTGACCAGGATGGGCGCCCACTGGTAGCCCAGGAAGTCAAACACCTGCCGCTCCAGGGCGGTGACCTAGGGCAGGGCGGGCGGGCGCGTGAGGGGCCGTGGACCTCTGCTGGAGGCCCTGGCCAGCCTCTCCTGCCCAATCGTTCCTCTGGAGTGCCTGCTGTGGTCCTGGCTCTTCCAACAAGCCCTGAAAACTCTCCATTGGGTGCTGCTCCTGTTTTTCAAAAGTTCCTCTTTGAGCCCCTTAGTTTCATCATCTGGCAAATGGGAGCTCCATCCAGGGTTATTCTAACTCCCAGGGCTGGGCAGGGGGTGGGGGGCAAACAGTGGACAGAGGGCAGGAAGCTGGAGGCCACGAGCCAGCTTCTGTGCCCACACCCCAGTCTGTTGGGCTCTCTCCTGCTTTGGAGACAGCGGGGGCTGGGGGAGGGGCAAAGCTGCTCGTCCACTTCAAGGCCGTTCTTGCCCCTCCAGCTCTCTGGATGGACGGACGCCAGCCCTCTAGGCACGGCTGGCAGAGGAACTTGATGTTTTCTATGTAGGGGAGCTGACCAGCTCTGAGCTCAGTCATGTCTCCAGAAAGGATTCATTCTTTCATTCATTCATTCACTCATCCATCCATCATGCTTCGGGGCCAGGCCCCTCACAAGCGCTGGTGTTGAGGAGACACGGGAAGAAAATACAGCCAAGTCTTCCGCGTCTGCGAGGGCCGGACGAGACCAGCCGCGTCCTGGAAGGGCCGCAGCGGAGAAAGGGGTAGCGACCCGGCGGGGCCCATGGCTGCATGTCACGACTTTATTGCAGGCCCACTGTGCGCCCAGCGCTCCCTGGTACTGACAGAGCTACAGAGGCCCATGCCTGACTCAGAGTGACCTCCGGTGTGTGGGCTGGGGGTCTCAGGTGGGGTCTGGGGCTGGGGAAGGGCTCTGAAAGGGGGAGGAGGGAGAGGAGTCCCTCCAAGCAGCAGAGTGAAGAGGGACAGAGCCCAGCAGGGTGTGAGTGGTTGTGGATTTCCTTGGGATCACTGAGCCTGCTGGCCACAGATGCCTGACCTCGGCCAGCACACTCGGCCTTTCTCCACCCAAGGTCCTCTCTGCTGCTCCAAGCCTGTGCCCTGGAGCCCTCAGGGGGACCCCAACCAGCCCCAGAAGCAGCTGCTGTGGGCGTGTGGTTGTGGATGGTCCTGGGGCAGGGTGGAGGGCGGGTGGCATTGCATGGCTATTTCCCGGAGGTCTTGGGCAGGGGGACATTCCAAACATGTCCTTCAGGGTGGCTGGGGTTGGCCCTAGGAGACAGCTGGGCGTGGGGGGCAGGAGCAGGCTCACCTGTACAGCGTGGGAAAACCTCCCACGGGAGGCTCCCCTCTCTTCAAACACACAGCCCCTCCACTCTGAGCCACAGCCCCTCCACTCTGAGCCGTGTCCCCTCGTGTCACGGCTCGTCCCACCCACAGCCCCTCCACTCTGAGCCACGTCCCCTAGTGGCTCGTCCCACACACAGCCCCTCCACTCTGAGCCGTGTCCCCTCGTGTCACGGCTCGTCCCACCCACACGCCCGCCGTGGGGGGAGGCCCCAGGTGAGTCCCCTGTTGGCTGGCTGACTGCAGCCAGGAGGTGGTCAGGACTTGTCCTCCTCTCCTGAGAGACCGCAGTGAAGCTGACAGTCTCCACCGATAACCAGGACCATGGAGTGTCTCGGACACTCAGGAGTTCTGCCTGGCCTTTCACCCCTCAAGCCCAGGGCACCCGGCACACGGTGGGCGCATGGCGGGGGCCAGATGCGCGTCCTGCGCGTGTCCCTGCTGATGGCTCTCCGAGTCTGAGGGGTGGCCCTCAGCCTGCAGCCTGGCAGGAGACTGGAAGGCGCAGGCCCGTGGCCACAGGGGCGGGCGAGCAGGGAGATGATGAGGGCCGGCCTGCTGCCCAAACCCCCTGCTGAGCCCTCACTGCCCTCTTGTCACTGCGGTGGGAAACGGCCCTCCACCCCCACCCCACTGGCTCAGAGCAAGCAAAGTTCACACTACTTTTCAGAGGGAAGGCTCTGAGGAGACACGCTCGGGCCTTTGTCCCTACCCTGGTAACCAGGACACTCCCACGCTTGTCAGAAAGAGAAAAGACACAGGGCTCCCCCCCCACAGCTCCCCCCTCGGACCTCCCACCCCACACAGCGGCCAGAGCAGTGGGTGATGTCAGACCACAACCTCCGCTACCGCCCCCGCCCCCACCCCGCTACCCTTACCACTGGCCTGGGACAAAAAGCTTTTCACAGCTCCCTGCTGCATTTCAGCTGGCCTCCTGGGGACACAGCCCTGGCCTGGCCCTCTAAGTCGGCCTGAAGTCCCCCCCCACCCCCAGTCCAGGAAAACCCTGCAGCCTTCATGCCAAAATAAACCCTTCTCCCTAAGCTGTGGCCAAACTTCCAGGGGCCTGCAGGGACACCCCTCTGTCCACTGGCCATTTTGGAGGTTCAAGAGGCAACATTCCCGGACCTGACGCCTCTGAGTCTGAGGTCACGCCCCTCGTCCAGAACCCCTGTTTCTTCTGCCCCCATGCAGCTCAACTCCAAGAGCATCCCGGCGTTTCGACACCGAGCCAACATTCCAGCACCCCCAAAGCAGCTCTGCCTCCTGCGGCCGCCCAGCCACCAGCCTGCAACCCTCCCAGGCACCTGGCTGTCCTGCACCCATCGCTCTTCCTTCCCCTTTCCTGCTTCCTGATCCCCATCGTCCCCAAAGACTTCTGCAGGGTGGCAGCTCACTCCACACTCCCCTCACTCCCTGCCTTCAGGCTTCCACAGCTCTGAGTGCCCAGCAGGGAAGCAGCTTCCTCCAGGTGGGGACACACCCGGCTGGTGCCTCTCAGCCCCATGCAGGCTCTGCCAGCAAACCCTGTCCCCAGGTAAAGGACAAGAGGACCCCAACCCTGCACAGCCACGGGTCCTTCTACTCACTTCTCTGCAGCAGCCCCTCTTCCTCCTGGCCCCTGATGCAGGAGCAAACGGTGCCCATCTGAGCCAGAACACACCCAGTCTGGCCGCATCAGAGCAACGTTTCTTTTTTTTTTTAACCACAGGGACCCAGGGGCCATCAGCATCTCCTCCCTAGCCCAGTGGCCCAGACTTTTGTTAGCCCCCTCCCCGGGAGCAGCGGGCTCTGGGAATGGGACCCGATCCCGCACCCCAGATCTACACGGGCAGAACGGAAACTTGGCTGAGGAAATGGCCAAGTTCTCCACAAAGCGGCATCCAGGGGGCACAGCTAATCCCGGACACAGAAGACGCCCAAGTGCAGCCCTGGGTACCGGCTCCACTCCCCCTCCCCATCCGCTTCCCATCCTCCCAGACCCCCTCCCAGAGCCGAGAGGGGCCGCCCCCTCCAGCGTGGGAGTCTCCCAGGGGCGGGTAGGGCCGGGATCCCACTCACAAACTCACAAACTCACAAACACCCCCCCCCACACACACACACACAATGGGCTGTCAGGCCTCGGAAACGGAACCCGGCCGCTCACTGGGGCCCGGCGCTGGCTTCGTCAAGGAAACACCCGCATGCGCTCCTGCGCGCACAATCGGAGCCACACACGCCTCCCGACACGAGTGGGCCGCGCGCAGCTACTCCCTCCCCGGACCGCACCACGCGGCTCCCGCTGGACTTGTGGAGTCCCCAACCCAAAGTGCTGGCGAGAGAGAGCAAGGGTCCAGAGCGACCCTAACCCCGAGTCTTTTGTCCTGCGTTGGCCCCTTTCACTCGCGCCCCCGCACCTGTCCGCGACGCCCGGGACCACGTGGCCGCCCCCGCACCTGTCCGCCACGCCCGGGACCACGTGGCCGCCCCCGCACCTGTCCGCCACGCCCGGGACCACGTGGCCGCCCCCGCACCTGTCCGGGACGCCCGGGACCACGTGGCCGCCCCCGCGCACGCACAGCTGCACAGCCCGGCGGGCGCGCGGAAGGGCCCGAGGGGACCGAGGGGCTGGAAGGGTCGGAGGAGTTGCCCCCAGGGGAGGCATAGAGTCCTCTGTGGCGAACTTCCGCCGCGGAAGAGCCCGCGGGTCCCAGTCCCCACAGGCTGGCGAGAACCCAGAGGCGGTGACCGCGCCGGGATCTCCCCGTTGCCCGGTGACTGCGGGGCCCGAGGAGGGGTCGCCACTCACCAGCTGGAAAGTGCAGAGGAAGATCAGCGTACAGCGGCCGGAACAGCAGCCCATGGTGCCGGCGCGGCCCGCGGGCGCCGCCTCCACCGTCTGGACCCCGAGCCGCGGCACTGGAAGCCCAGCGCCTCGGCCCGCAGCCCCCCATCCCCCCACCGGCCCGCCTCCTCCCGGCCCCGCCCCCGCACGAGTCCCCAAGGCCCCCGACCCCGCCTGGCCCGCTGTCCCCGGTCTCCCGCAGTCCCTAGCCACGCCCCGCAGCTAGGACTCACAGACTCGCCACCGCTGCTGGACGGGTTTCACCCCGCGCCTCCCTTGCCCTGTCCTCGGCCCCGGCCTGTCCCCAACCCCGCCCCTCCCGCAGAGCCAGGCCCCTGACCCAGCTCCGCCCCCTCGAGTAACAGCTGTGCCTCGTCTCTCTCCCCCTTCGTCCCCCCCCCACTTGTGGCCTCTGGGGACTTTGGGCCAGCTGGGGAGGGGACGCGGGACCCTTTCTTAAAGGGGCGATGTCACGGTCTTCTCTGGTGGCGTGGAGCACTGAGGGGCTGCGATGTGGCCCCACGAGAGACCCGAGGCTGCTTCAAGCCTGTCACACCGGAATCCAGGGGAACTAACCAGCGACTGCCCTATGCCAGGGAACCTCCTGCCTGACATCTCCTGCGTGTGCCCCGCCCCCAGTGTGACACCCCCATCCACCTCCTTCTCAGTAGGGCTTCAGGTGCACCCCAACCTCAAGGTGTCCTGGACCTGAGTCAAGAGCTTAGGGGTCCCCCTCCTGGAGGTGAGGGCCTAGGATTAGGAGGGATAGCACAGCCCGCTGGGAGCTCACCGGCCCCAGGAATGTGGGAGAACTTAAGTCTGGGTGTGCTCTGAGTGTGACCCAGCCAATGGGCTCAGTCCTGAGGGGAGGGACCGTGGGGAGGCCTGGGTCCCCGTGTGTGGTAAAGAGAGGGGACGGGGCTGTTCCCTGTGGTCAGACCTGTCCCTGGGAGGAGAACCTTGTGCTGGGAGGCAGGTGGTCAGACCTGTCCCCGGGAGGAGAACCTTGTGCTGGGAGGCAGGTGGTCAGACCGGTCCCCGGGAGGAGAACCTTGTGCTGGGAGGCAGGTGGTCAGACCTGTCCCCGGGAGGAGAACCTTGTGCTGGGAGGCAGGTGGTCAGACCTGTCCCCGGGAGGAGAACCTTGTGCTGGGAGGCAGGTGGTCAGACCTGTCCCTGGGAGGAGAACCTTGTGCTGGGAGGCAGGTGGTCAGACCTGTCCTCGGGAGGAGAACCTTGTGCTGGGAGGCAGGTGGTCAGACCTGTCCTCGGGAGGAGAACCTTGTGCTGGGAGGCAGGTGGTCAGACCTGTCGTCGGGAGGAGAACCTTGTGCTGGGAGGCAGGTGGTCAGACCTGTCCTCGGGAGGAGAACCTTGTGCTGGGAGGCAGGTGGTCAGACCTGTCCTCGGGAGGAGAACCTTGTGCTGGGAGGCAGGTGGTCAGACCTGTCCTCGGGAGGAGAACCTTGTGCTGGGAGGCAGGTGGTCAGACCTGTCGTCGGGAGGAGAACCTTGTGCTGGGAGGCAGGTGGTCAGACCTGTCGTCGGGAGGAGAACCTTGTGCTGGGAGGCAGGTGGTCAGACCTGTCCTCGGGAGGAGAACCTTGTGCTGGGAGGCAGGTGGTCAGACCTGTCCTCGGGAGGAGAACCTTGTGCTGGGAGGCAGGTGGTCAGACTTGTCCTCAGGAGGAGAACCTTGTGCTGGGAGGCAGGTGGTCAGACCTGTCCCTGGGAGGAGAACCTTGTCCTGGGAGGCAGGTGGTCAGACCTGTCCTCAGGAGAACCTTGTGCTGGGAGGCAGGTGGTCAGACCTGTCCTCAGGAGGAGAACCTTGTGCTGGGAGGCAGGTGGTCAGACCTGTCCTCAGGAGGAGAACCTTGTGCTGGGAGGCAGGTGGTCAGACCTGTCCTCAGGAGGAGAACCTTGTGCTGGGAGGCAGGTGGTCAGACCTGTCCCTGGGAGGAGAACCTTGTCCTGGGAGGCAGGTGGTCAGACCTGTCCTCAGGAGAACCTTGTGCTGGGAGGCAGGTGGTCAGACCTGTCCTCAGGAGGAGAACCTTGTGCTGGGAGGCAGGTGGTCAGACCTGTCCCCGGGAGGAGAACCTTGTGCTGGGAGGCAGGTGGTCAGACCTGTCCCCAGGAGGAGAACCTTGTGCTGGGAGGCAGGGGATGGTCACGGTCAGGCCTCGGAGAGGAGCAGGACTTGAGCAGAGGATATGGTGTGGGGACAGGAAGGTCTGTACTAGGTAAGGGACACAAGCATGGCTTCCCAGCAGCCCAGCACGTGACACTGCAGCCTTGGGCTGTTGTTGCTCTTGGCTCTGGTGGTCCAGGGCTGGAGGGTCCCAGTCCCTCAGTCACAGCAGTGACGGGAACATCCTCCCTGCTTGAGCACCACTGCCAGGCAAGGGGCATTTGTAGAGCAGCACCTACTGGCATCCTCTCCTTTGCAGCTCTGGGTGCCCTTCTCCCTGGTCCCTTCACAGATGAATGAATTGAGATCAATATCCTGTGGCAACCTCAATCCTGACCCACTCACTGATTTTTACAAACTGCCGCGAGTTTTCAGCTGCCTGGTTTTGGTTGACTGTCCCACATTCCATTGGACTGAGGAAGAGCCAGGTCAAGTTCTCCTAACATGCCCAGTGAAGCGAGGATGAAGCCACACGGCATCCCAAACCAGCCAGTTCCCAGACCCCCGCAACAAGGAACAGTTGGGAGGAAAGGTTTAGGGGGATGGAATCCTCCTGCTGTTTGCTGGTGGGAGGGAGGGAGGGGGGAGGGTGGAGCATGGTGGGTGGGGCTCAGGAAGGTCCTGGACCACGGGGACAGCCCTGGTGGGGCTGGGCTAGGGGAACAGGAGGGGCCTCAAAGCCCCTGGAGTGTGAAGTCCAGTCCCTGACCCGATGACCACGCGGTGAGGGGCTCTGTAGTGACAAGACCTCTCCTGGGAAGCTTGGACATGCTGCTCAAGGTCTTTGACCTTGTTTTTTTTTTTTCCTTGCCAGTCTTGGCCTTCAGAACGGGCTGAATGAAGATGGTAGGACTTCCTAGGAAGATGTTCATGAACAAATTATTCAGTGAAAAGAAGAGGTGGCACAATGTTACTCACAAGGGGCCTTCCAACAGCAGTTCCATGGACATGTGCTGTGGGAGGGGTCCTGTGGGCTCTGTGTGGGGGGCAAGGGTCCAGCAGCAGCCCTGGGCTCTTCCTACTAGTTGCCAGTGGCACCGCCCCCCCCCCCACTTATGACATCAAAAAAGTTTGGAGACATGGACAAATGTCCCCTCTATTCATGGATGGGGAAAACTGAGTCCAAGAAAGAGGAGAGATTTTCCCCAGGTACCACCACAGCGACTTCACAGGTCTCCTGAGCTGCTGCCTGGCTTTCAGGGAGGGGGCGCTTCCGGCTCACCTTGTGTGCCCCCCCCCCCCCCCCCCCCCGGTGCCAGGAGACCTCTGGCTGTGCACAGCCATGGACTGGAACTTTTCTCAGCCCTTGAATTCTCTTTTATTTTATTCACATTGAGAACTTCAGGAGCCCTGGGGAGGAAACCACAAAGATGATCACATTACTATTATAACTGAAAATTAATGGACCCTTGGCAGTTCTGAGAGGAAAACAGATCATCTAAATATTTCAGATGGATAATAAAATGCTGTCAGTTTGCAGCGGCACTCTGTGCTTTGCTGCCCAGACTCTGCCTTCGTCAGCCAGCATCCCATCCTCTCTGTGATGTGGCCCCAGACCTCCCGTAGCTTGGGGTGCCGCGAAAGGTTGACATGTTCCAGAAAACAGAAAACTCAGCCTCCACTGGTTCTTTGGTCTCTCTGGTGTCAAACACTGGTTCCAGCTGTGCCCTTTTCCCAGAAATGCCTTCCCTTTTTCCTCTCTTTCTCTTCTCCTCAATGTGTCACCCTTCACAGCCTGCCTCCTCCAGGAAGCCCCCTGCAATGGGTCCAACACTCGCCTCTCACTCTCTGAACCTGTGCAGCCCACAGAGGTCCAACTACAGGATATTACCACACTCCTGGTACCTTGTCCATGTCACCTCAGCCCTTGCCGTTTCTGGGAATGCCAGTGGCTTCTTACTGTAGACGCTGGTGGCTCCTCCCAGAGGGTGGCACAGGGCCAGCTGGAAATGCCCTAGAGTTAAGGCAGGCACTCAGGGCTTCGCTCAGCCAATGATGCAGGAAAAGACAAACTAAACTGCAATGAGATAATACTTTGTAACCACTAGAATGGCTGCAATTAAAAAAACACCTCGACAATACCAAGTCTTCACAAAGACGTAGAACAGGAAGTCTCAAGACTGCGAGGTGGGGGAGGGAGTATAAAATGATACAACCATGTTGAAAGACCGTCCATTTCCTGTAAGATTCAACATACACCTACCCCATCACCCAGCCATTTTACCCCCCTAGGTAATTATACAAGAGAAATAAAATACATGTCCACAAAAAGACTTGTATGTGAATTTTAGGGCAGCTTTATTCATCATCACCAAAACTTAAGAAATGTCTCCAATGTTCATTCTGTGAATGGATCAACCAAGTGGTATATTCATGTAGTGGAATATTATTCAGCAATAAAGAGAAATGAGGGGGCCCTGATTCATGCTACAACACAGATGAACCTTGAAAACAGGATGTTCAGTGAAAGAGACACACACACACACACACACACACACGGTCACTTGCTGCATGTTCCATTTATATGCAATACCTAGAAAACACACAATCACGTGGGGGTCGATCCTGAAAACACCATGGGAAGCAGAAAAAGCCGTTAAGTGCACATTGCATGATTCTATTTGGTCAACTAGAACAGTCAAAACGAAGGTCTGAGATAGAAATGGGAACAGTGCGGTTGCCTCTGGTGGAGGTTAGTGGGGGGTATGCATCTATCAAAACACACCGGACTGTACATTTGATGGCATATAAATCATACTTCAGTAAAAGTGTTTCTACTCGATCATTCTAAAAGTTTCACAGATCGAACTATGTGGAATGCGCACACACACACACACACACACACACAAGCACAGAGAAAAACCAAAGCCAAAAATCACTTGCAGTTATAGCCCCCAGCGATCATCACTGTGAACGGCTCCCTTTCCACAGTCACCGGTTGGCATATTTGAGATCCTACTGCACTGTTTCCTAGCTTTTGGGGAGCTCTGTCATGTGACAGGCCTGCTCTCGGCCCGTCGGTCTGTCCCTCCCTCCCTTCCAGTCTCTCTGTCTCTCCTGCTGCTCCTCTCCACCTCCCACCCTCGCCGCCTCCCGCCCTCGCCGCCTCCCGCCCTCGCCGCCTCCCACCCTCGCCGCCTCCCGCCCCAGCAACGGGGCTCCGCCAACGGGAGGCAAAAATCAGGTCGGAGGGTGAGAGGTCAGAGAAGCCAGGTGTTTATTCTTGCACTTCACCTGCTGGTCACCTTGGGCTGGCGATGTCCTCCACCAGAGATGACAGCGGCCCTAAAGACTCCCTCCAGGGTGCGGGACCCTCCCCGCCCCCGCCCCCGCCCCCGCCCCCCACTGTGCTTGGAGACGGCTGACGTCACCTGCAGAATTCCTGTGGTCTCCCCAAACCCACCCACGCCTTCCTAATCAGCCCCCTTGCAAATAAGCCGTCCTTGAATCACCCTCATTTGAGCAGGCCGTCAGTTTCCCGTTCAGACCCCGACGCTGCACGCGAACGCGTTTCCGTGCCCGCGTTAAGGAGGGCGGGCGGTCCCCGAGCCGTGGCGGACCCGCCGGACCGTCCGCTCCGATGATACACGGGTCGCTGGCCCAGCACCGCCCACCCTGGCGCAGCCGCGTCGGGGGGTCTGCAGGGGCGGCCAGGACGCGGCGGAGCGGCGCAAAGAAGACCCAGAGTCCGGCCCCCTGGGGCTGTCAGCGTGGGCTTTCCGCTCCCTTTCTCCACCTCAGCGCCAGCCTGGCTGCAGAGCGCCGTCGCAGACGCGTCCCCATGGCGACGGTGATTTGGGCGGCGCTTCCGGCCCGGCGAGCAGCGGAAGCCCCGCCTCTGCCAGCAGCCCCCGGCTTCCCGTGATGCCTTGCGAGGCGCAACGTAGCCGGAAGCTGGTGGCGGCGGGGTAGGCGGCCGGCTAGAGTCGTCCTCCGTGCAGCTCGCCCGCCGCGCGGCCCGACCCCGGCCCGGACCCCCGCCCGGACCCCGCCGACCCCTCCCGATCCCGGCGCGCAGGATCCAGTCCACCCGGTAAGCGCGGCCGATCTCCCCTCCGAAGCTGCCCCGCGCGCCCACCGCAGCAGTCGCGGGCCCTCCCTCCCGTCACCCCCGCCGGCGCCCGGCCGGCTCGGCCCGGCCCACGTTCCCTCCCGCGGAGCCAGGTCCCGGCCTGGACACGGCGTCCACCTAGTCCGAATCGGCGTCCAGCCTCGGCCCTTTCGTTCCCTTCTCCGGCTCTCTGCGGGGGCTGATCGTCTGTCCGGTGGCGGGAGGGGTGGAGGATGACCCGGGAAGGACCTGACATTTCCTCCCCGGGGGGCGCGGGTCTGCGTAGAGCTGTGCTCCTTGTCTGGCCCGGTCACGGCCTCGCCGCAATCTCCTCCCCCGCCCCGGGAAGAGAAGTAACGGTGCTCGCGGAGGGCGGGTCCCGGCGCGGCACCGGCTCTGGCTCCGGGTCGGTGTCCCCGTCCCTTTCCGGACCGGCACGCTCCCGAGTCCAGAGAATGAACAAAGGGGGCCTTTGGGTGCTTTCCTGCCTTGTCCGCTGCGTAACAGCAGCCCGGAGGGACCGGGCAGTGACCTTTAGTCGCCCCCGGTCATCGCAGGTGTTGGGAACGCCCCGGTTAAGGAAGACCAGACATCCTGCAGGCGGCGGGGGCGCGTCCTCAACTGGTCCCGCGTTGATTGACGTTAGGAGCACCCTGGGACCCCCTTGGTGTCGAACGTTAAAACAGAGGAGTTCTTGGATCGTCTTCCAAGATAAATCATGGTTAAGGCGTTAGAAGGAGGAGGCGTTTGTGTTAAACTTAGCCTTTCAGAGAAGTCAGGGATTCTCACATCCAACACCAGGCGCCGAGGGGGTTGCTTTTCAATCCACGCCAAGCCCTTCACTTTGCACGGAGTCCCTTTAGTGGCTCTGCACACGTTCATCCCGCTGCCGTTGATGCAGGGAGAGAATTCAGAGCAGACTCCCCTATTTCTACTCCTGTTGCCTGTATCTTGTTGGCCAGGACGGGACGGTGGGCCCAGCCTGTGGGGACCCTGTGTCCACAGGTGTGGATGCCAGCCCTGCGCACCAGTTGGCAGGGACGCCCCTGTGGCCCTCGCGAGACCAGGGTCTGCAAAGGGCTTTCTACATTCAGACCCATCACTGGGTCTCTCCACGTGTGTGTGTGTGTGTGTGTGTGTGCACCTGCTGCTGCCTTTCCTGTGGTGACCACATTCCACATTGAGCCAGGGACCAGTCCTGGGCAGGACCATGCGTTTGTTTGTTTGCCAGTGAGATCTGGTCGTGTAGGGGGACCGTCCGGCAGCGCAGAGAACTCCAGGGCAGAAGGGAGCGGTGGGGGAACTCAGTTTGTTTCCATCAATTGCAGAATACAGAGATGTTTGTTTCTTAACTTCATCTGGCTTCTAAGCAGCTCAGTGGCATTGCTCTGAAGCTATGTTTTGTAGTGTTTTTGCACGGACAGTGGATGTCTCGGTAAAGGAACCTGTCTGTAAGTTGTAAAAGTTTGTTTTTCTTCCTTGCAGCATCATGGCCAGCCCAAGAACCAGGAAAGTCCTGAAGGAGGTCAGGGTGCAGGACGAGAACAACGTGAGTGCCTGCTGTTCCCTGCTGCTCTCTGCTGTTCCCTGCTGTTCCCTGCTGCTCTCTGCTGTTCCCTGCTGTTCTCTGCTGTTCCCTGCTGTTCCCTGCTGTTCTCTGCTATTCCCTGCTGTTCTCTGCTGTTCCCTGCTGTTCCTTGCTGCCCTGGCGAGGGCTCGCCACCCTCCCCGGAGTGGCTGGCAGCCTCGGCACCCGCCCTCCCTATCACTGGTGGTCTCCCAGCCAGCTTCTCCTCTGCTCCTTCTCGGGTCCTCCTTCGGGGGTCTCTGGGGTCCTGAGCCACGTGGCCCTCTCCACAGGTGTGTTTTGAGTGTGGTGCATTCAACCCTCAGTGGGTGAGTGTGACCTATGGCATCTGGATCTGCCTGGAGTGCTCGGGGAAACACCGCGGGCTCGGAGTGCACCTCAGGTCAGTGCCTGCCTCTCCTGATACTCGGGTGGCCAGAGCGTCCCAACCGTGGCCGAAGGCCTGCCCACGTGACAGTGCCAGCAAGGCGCAGGCCGCCTCACTCACCACCAGCCCAGTGTGCCCTCGGAGGCCTCGTGGCCCAGCCCCTCTGTCACAGGAAGCGCACCGTCTAATCCACCACGTGGGGCGTCTGGGATCCCCAGCACTCGGTGACCAGCTGCCCTCTGCCCTCCAGTTTCGTGCGTTCTGTCACCATGGACAAGTGGAAGGACCTGGAGCTGGAGAAGATGAAAGCTGGCGGGAACGCTAAGTTCCGACAGTTCCTGGAGTCCCAGGAGGACTACGACCCCTGCTGGTCCCTGCAGGACAAGTACAACAGCAGAGCGGCGGCCCTCTTCAGGGACAAGGTGAGGCCACCAGTGCTGCCCAGGCCGCTTCCACCGGGACTGCTGTGACTCCGTCCTCGTGCAGAAGGGCGTCTGGTCTGTCCCCCACCCTGGGGAGGGGGTGGCAGGTGGACTGCAGTTAGTAGGGGTTAAGGACAGGCCTTCCTTCCCACTTCCTGGGAGACTGTGGTGCCTCTGTCCACCTTGGTTAAAATATTCCTCAGGATAGCAGTGCCTGCTGGGGGTCAGAGAGGTGGGTCCTGGACATTTGGGGTTGTAGCTACTGACAAAGAACTTCCCCGCACCACTGCAGAGAGAGACCTGGTCTCCGTGTTCACACGAGGCAGATACCATCGCCTGTGGACACTGCCCTGGGAGGGGCTGCATGGGGGGCACACTGGAGTTTACTAGAGCCAACACCACCCACGGCTGCCCCGACAGGTCTGGGGTCTCTAACCCCCTGTCCCCTTGGCAGGTGGCCACTCTGGCCGAAGGCAGAGAATGGTCTTTGGCATCATCGCCTGCGCAGAACTGGACCCCACCTCAGTCTAAGACACTGCCATCCACTGCCCACCGGTAGCCACTCCCCTGGCCTCTGTTCTCGGCCCAGTCCCGACTTCAGCTGTAGCTCAGGGTCCTAGCACCAGCTCCAGTGTGAGCTCTTCCCGCAGTCAGTGGGAAAAACAACTTACTAAGTTGCTAGAAGGGTACAAGCTTTGTTGCCGACCAGTGCAGACATAAAAGGGAACACCTGCTGCCCCAGCAGCTCCGGTGCCAGCTCAGTGCGGTCCTTCCGGAACATGCCCAGGACATGTCTGCACCTCTGTCCTGTCCGAGGGTCACCCACCTCCCCAGAGTGCAGGCACAGTGTGGGCAAGCTGGCCCCTGGGGGTCGTCCTGCCTCTCCCATGGTCTTTGTGATGGTTTTAGAGGCTCCCCACTCGCTGGGGGTGCCAGGCCCTCCCCGCCTGCTTCCTCTGCATGGTAGGTCCAGGTGTCTTGTTGTGAGGCCCTGTGCGAAGGCCACGCTGTCTCCCCTGCTCCTTGTGGGCTTTATGAGCCACTTTCCAGGTACAGCTGGAGCCCCGTCCTGTGTTCTTGGAGGAGCCCAGGTGTGACAGGTGGCCCTGACATACCTCCCAGAGGCCCGTGTGGTGTCTGGTGGGCTTCTGCTGCCCTCTGGTGGGCGTGACAACTGTTGACTCTATTTCAGAGCATCCGGCCAGCCGCAGAACCCCACCGCCTCCTCGGACAAGGCCTTTGAGGACTGGCTGAACGAGGACCTCAGCTCCTACCAAGGGTGAGACCCGGGGCGGGGAGCGGGAGGGCCGGGTCCCTCAGCAGGACTGTCCCTGCGGGTGCCTGGGCCAGCGTGCCAGGGCAGACAGCTGTGCGTGGGGCCCGGGGTGGAGGGGAAGCCTAATTCTTAGGAGAAAAGAACACACTTCCCATGCTGGGCTCTGCCTGGCTTGTGGCGGTCTGTCCCGGAGGTGGACAGTCCCTGCGGTCACCCTGTGGTGGCTCTGGGCTGGCACAGTAGGTGGGCGTCAGCGAGCAGCGTGGCGGCGGCTGTGTTTCCTCTCAGGGCCCAGGAGAGTCGCTACGTTGGGTTTGGGAACACGGTGCCACCCCCGAAGAAGGACGATGACTTCCTCAACAGCGCCATGTCGTCCCTGTACTCGGTGAGTGTGCGTCCTGCTGGGAGTGCGAGCCCGGGGCCCCCCGGGGCCAAGGCCCTCCTTCACCTGCGTCTGCGTCCTGGTGGGAGTGCGAGCCCGGGGCCCCCTGGAGCCAAGGCCCTCCTTCACCTGCGTCTGCGTCCTGGTGGGAGTGCGAGCCCGGGGCCCCCCGGAGCCAAGGCCCTCCTTCACCTGCGTCTGCGTCCTGGTGGGAGTGCGAGCCCGGGGCCCCCTGGAGCCAAGGCCCTCCTTCACCTGCGTCTGCGTCCTGGTGGGAGTGCGAGCCCGGGGCCCCCCGGAGCCAAGGCCCTCCTTCACCTGCGTCTGCGTCCTGGTGGGAGTGCGAGCCCGGGGCCAAGGCCCTCCTTCACCTGCGTCTGTGTTCTGGTGGGAGTGCGAGCCCGGGGCCCCGGAGCCAAGGCCCTCCTTCACCTGTGTCTGTGTCCTGGTGGGAGTGCGAGCCCGGGGCCCCGGAGCCAAGGCCCTCCTTCACCTGCGTCTGCGTCCTGGTGGGAGTGTGAGCCCGGGGCCCCCAGAACAAGGCCCTCCCTCACCTGCGTCTGCGTCCTGGTGGGAGTGCGAGCCCGGGGCCCCCAGAGCAAGGCCCTCCCTCACCTGCGTCTGTGTCCTGTTGGGAGTGCGGGCCCGGGGCCCCCAGAACAAGGCCCTCCCTCACCTGCGTCTGCGCGTCTCTCAGATCCCACACGTTTCACCCCTTGTTTACTTTGGCAGCAAACACGTATTTTCCAGTTAACAAGGTGCATCTCCCCCAGAGAACAAGGTCCTGTGTGGAGTCGGCGTGGCCACCTCTCCCCAGAGAGCGCTGGTGCCACCTGACCCCAACTGTGTAGTTCCCACGTTGCTCTGCTGGCCGGCCCAGTAGAGACGAGGCTCGGTGGCAGAGGTGACGGCTCTAAGCCGCGTGGGCTCGGGATGGCACCGGCACCCTCAGCCACGCGTGGCCCCCACCTGCCCTGGGCCGCTCCCCTTCACACCACCGTGTTCCAAGGAAACTTACTTACTGACTTGAGAGAGAGAGAAACATTGATTTGTTGTTCCACTTATACATTTATTCGTTGATTCTTTTTTGTGCCGTGACTGGGAATCAAACCTGCAGCCTTGGCATATGGGGAAGATGCTTTAACCAACTGAGTTGCTTGGCCAGGGCTCAATTTAAAAAATGGTGTTGCTTCCTCAAGGCGTCATGGTCAGAGTACTGCAAACACCCAAGGGCGCCTGGGCGAGGAGGCCTCTTCCCGCTCGTCGGACAGGGTTTTCTCAGGACTGAGGGAGGGAGGCAGGTGTGGACCCGGGTGTCAGTGGAGGCGACCACGAGGCCGTCTGAGCCTTGCGCAGGTGAGGGAGCTGGAGGAGGCTCAGGGAAGCCGCCCCTTCCCGGCTGCTGCTCAGGGTCCTGACTCGAGTGGCAGGAGGGTCCCTGCCCCTTTTACCGTCCTCTTGCACTGGACACACTGGCTCCAGAAGTGAGTGACCGTCGATGAGTGAGAGCTATTGAAACCAGCGGTTGGCAGGGTCAGCTGGGTCCCCGGAGCCTGGAAGGCAGTCACAGCTGAGCAGGGTGCCTGCCCTCCAGATGTCCATTGTGTGTCCACAGGTCTTTCATTCTGTAGTCATCTAAGTGAAGGGAGCATCTCCTGCGTGCACAGCCCTCTGGGTCTCTTCACGAGCAGGAGGCTGTGGTGGGATCTAAATGAGATGTTTATGTTTCTAACTAGAAGGAAACCTTGAACTGAGACCAAAGAGAACAGCTTGCAGGGGCCCCACTGGCCCCAGAGCGGATCTGCCTGGAGTGGGCGGTGGAGGGGAGGCGGGGTCTGGGCGGGGCAACAGTACCACCCCGGGGTCCAGCCGGCTCTTCCAAGTCCTAGTCCTTCCCGTCGGGAGGCGTTGGAGACATCGGGCCTCCTGGGGGGAGTGTGGATGGCGCGGGGGTCTGGACCTGGGACAAGGCCTCCTGGGGGGGGGTGGATGGCGCGGGGGTCTGGACCTGGGACGAGGCCTCCTGGGGGGGGGGTGGATGGCGCGGGGGTCTGGACCTGGGACAAGGCCTCCGGGGGGGGGGGTGGATGGCGCGGGGGTCTGGACCTGGGACAAGGCCTCCTGGGGGGGGGTGGATGGCGCGGGGGTCTGGACCTGGGACAAGGCCTCCTGGGGGGGAGTGTGGATGGCGCGGGGGTCTGGACCTGGAACGAGGCCTCCTGGGAGCCGCGTGTGGACGCACTGTGGCCTCTGTGTCTCTCCAGGGCTGGAGCAGCTTCACCACCGGAGCCAGCAAGTTCGCCTCGGCAGCTAAGGAGGGTGTGAGTAGCCTCTGCCCGCTCCTCCGGCCCTGAGGGACCTGCACAGCCTGGCTGGCGGGGAGGGGCAGAGCCCGGAGCGGAGGGCCCCCCCCCAACACCACTGCTGGGCCGGGTGGCTCTGCTGGTCCTGTCCAGGGCCCGTCTCTGAAGGGGGCTGTGGCCGGGGATCCCAGCACCTTCCCTCTGGACTGCATGGGGCTGGGTTCTGGGCAAAGTGAGCACAGCTGGACCCTGCTGGGCACCTGGGGTTGGTGTGGGCTGGGCTGTGGGGAAGCCTGTTGAAGGGGGGCGTGGGTGGCCCCCTGCAGGGGGCACCAGCACAGGGCCTGGGCCCTCATCTCAGCATCTGTGAGCCCTGGGGACACGTGGCCTGGGGGCCAGAGTCAGGACAGTTGGTCAGAAATCCCTGTTTTCCTTCCAGGCTACAAAGTTTGGATCCCAGGCGAGTCAGAAGGTAACAGAGAAGCTTCTGTGCCCTGTGCTCTGTTAGCTCCCAGTCTGGTGTCCCGTCCGGTGTCTGGTGTGCTCTCCTCAGGCCCAACCCAGGGAGGGGATGGTGCCGTGTGCAGCCAGGGCCCCGCCAGGCCCAGGGAGGGGATGGCGCCGTGTGCAGCCAGGGCCCCGCCAGGCCCAGGGAGGGGACGGCGCCGTGTGCAGCCAGGGCCCCGCCAGGCCCAGGGAGGGGATGGTGCCGTGTGCAGCCAGGGCCCCGACAGGTCCCGTGTGTGGCCTTGTCCCCCAGCCCACTTCAGCAGGTGTTACTGCAGGGCCTGCAGACCGGGCAGGGAGCGTGGGCTGCACCGTGGAGGGCCTGTGGGGTGAGCTGTCCCCCGATGCGTCGCAGCCTGGGTGGTGGACAGCGCGTGGCCACTGCAGAGCCTCCCGGTCAGGGGAAGCAGGTGGCCTCAGGAGGCTCCGTGTTGCTGAGGCTGGGCATGTCTGCTGGCCGGCGCCTCCTTGGGACCGTAGGGCTGACCTCTGTGCCTGGTCAGCGTGTTCTCTCCCTATAGACGGGATCTTGGGCCTCGGCCCTTTTTCCTTCAAATCCTGGTTGGTGGCCCCTGCTGTGCCCACAGGGTGAAGGGCTCTGGGCTCTCCCGTCCTCTCAGGGTTGGGGGTCAGGACTCATGTCCTGGCCCCAAGTGAGGGAGGGGTGGTTCCTCCCTGCCCGCTGGGGGCCCTGCTCTGCTTCTGTGAGCGCTGCTGCAGGCCCGAGTCACAGGCTTACGCGGTTAGGGACGGGCAGGTTCAGTGGCAGTGAGGGCCGTGCTGGAGGTGCAGGGACACCTGTCCAGGTTCAGTGGCAGTGAGGGCCATGCTGGAGGTGCAGGGACACCTGTCCAGGCTCAGTGGCAGTGAGGGCCGTGCTGGAGGTGCAGGGACACCTCTCCAGGTCCGGTGGCAGTGAGGGCCGTGCTGGAGGTGCAGGGACACCTCTCCAGGTCCGGTGGCAGTGAGGGCCGTGCTGGAGGTGCGGGGACACCTCTCCAGGTCCGGTGGCAGTGAGGGCCGTGCTGGAGGTGCAGGGACACCTGTCCAGGTTCGGTGGCAGTGAGAGCCGTGCTGGAGGTGCGGGGACACCTGTCCAGGTTCGGTGGCAGTGAGGGCCGTGCTGGAGGTGCAGGGACACCTCTCCAGGTCCGGTGGCAGTGAGGGCCGTGCTGGAGGTGCAGGGACACCTCTCCAGGCTCGGTGGCAGTGAGGGCCGTGCTGGAGGTGCAGGGACACCTCTCCAGGTCCAGCGGCAGTGAGGGCCATGCTGGAGGTGCAGGGACACCTCTCCAGGTCCGGTGGCAGTGAGGGCCGTGCTGGAGGTGCAGGGACACCTGTCCAGGCTCAGTGGCAGTGAGGGCCGTGCTGGAGGTGCAGGGATACCTGTCCAGGCTCAGTGGCAGTGAGGGCCGTGCTGGAGGTGCAGGGACACCTCTCCAGGCTCGGTGGCAGTGAGGGCCGTGCTGGAGGTGCAGGGACACCTGTCCAGGTTCAGTGGCAGTGAGGGCCAGGCTGGAGGTGCAGGGACACCTGTCCAGGTTCAGCGGCAGTGAGGGCCAGGCTGGAGGTGCAGGGACACCTGTCCAGGTTCAGCGGCAGTGAGGGCCAGGCTGGAGGTGCAGGGACACCTGTCCAGGTCCAGTGGCAGTGAGGGCCGTGCTGGAGGTGCAGGGACACCTGTCCAGGTTCAGTGGCAGTGAGGGCCATGCTGGAGGTGCAGGGACACCTCTCCAGGCTCGGTGGCAGTGAGGGCCGTGCTGGAGGTGCAGGGACACCTCTCCAGGTTCAGTGACAGTGAGGGCCGTGCTGGAGGTGCAGGGACACCTGTCCAGGTTCAGTGGCAGTGAGGGCCGTGCTGGAGGTGCAGGGACACCTGTCCAGGTTCAGTGGCAGTGAGGGCCATGCTGGAGGTGCAGGGACACCTCTCCAGGTTCAGTGACAGTGAGGGCCATGCTGGAGGTGCAGGGACACCTGTCCAGGTTCAGTGGCAGTGAGGGCCGTGCTGGAGGTGCAGGGACACCTCTCCAGGTTCAGTGACAGTGAGGGCCGTGCTGGAGGTGCAGGGACACCTGTCCAGGCTCAGTGGCAGTGAGGGCCGTGCTGGAGGTGCAGGGACACCTGTCCAGGCTCAGTGGCAGTGAGGGCCGTGCTGGAGGTGCAGGGACACCTCTCCAGGCTCGGTGGCAGTGAGGGCCGTGCTGGAGGTGCAGGGACACCTCTCCAGGTTCAGCGGCAGTGAGGGCCATGCTGGAGGTGCAGGGACACCTGTCCAGGTCCAGTGGCAGTGAGGGACGTGCTGGAGGTGCAGGGACACCTCTCCAGGTTCAGTGGCAGTGAGGGCCAGGCTGGAGGTGCAGGGACACCTGTCCAGGTCCAGTGGCAGTGAGGGCCAGGCTGGAGGTGCAGGGACACCTGTCCAGGTCCAGTGGCAGTGAGGGCCATGCTGGAGGTGCAGGGACACCTCTCCAGGCTCGGTGGCAGTGAGGGCCGTGCTGGAGGTGCAGGGACACCTGTCCAGGCTCAGTGGCAGTGAGGGCCGTGCTGGAGGTGCAGGGACACCTGTCCAGGTTCAGTGGCAGTGAGGGCCAGGCTGGAGGTGCAGGGACACCTGTCCAGGTCCAGTGGCAGTGAGGGCCAGGCTGGAGGTGCAGGGACACCTGTCCAGGTTCAGTGGCAGTGAGGGCCGTGCTGGAGGTGCAGGGACACCTCTCCAGGTTCAGTGACAGTGAGGGCCATGCTGGAGGTGCAGGGACACCTGTCCAGGCTCAGTGGCAGTGAGGGCCGTGCTGGAGGTGCAGGGACACCTGTCCAGGTTCAGTGGCAGTGAGGGCCGTGCTGGAGGTGCAGGGACACCTGTCCAGGTTCAGTGGCAGTGAGGGCCGTGCTGGAGGTGCAGGGACACCTCTCCAGGCTCAGTGGCAGTGAGGGCCGTGCTGGAGGTGCAGGGACACCTCTCCCGGTGCCTCCGGTGGGGCCTGTGCTGCTCTACTGCCTCGCTTTCTCCTCTCTCCCCGATCCCCATGCCGCTGGGTTAAGTTCTGGGGTTCCAAGCAGCAGCCGGAGCTGGTAAGGCCCGTGTCTGCCCTCTGCATGCCACCTGTGCTGGGCCGTGCCGTGCTGCAAGCGTCCTGTGTGCGTGGCCTGTTTGCGTGTGCTCACCTCACTGCCTGCGGCTCGTGGCTCCTCTCTGTCTGCATGCTGCTCAGGGACCACCCTCCCCTGGGACTGAGAATGCTGTAGGTGCTGATGGCCTGGGGACCCCTGGAAGCTACTTGGCAGGACTTGGTGGTGTAACTGCCTTGAAGCAAACACTCCTCAGGCGTCCCCCCCAGGAGTGAGGTCCTGACACCCGCCCTGTTGGGCTGCCGCTCGGTGGTGCCCTTTCTCGTAGCCCCGTCTGAGCGGCCCTGGGCCTCCGGTCGTCCAGCTCTGCCCCCTTCCCTTCCCTCCACCAGCTCCTGGGCGCCTGTGGGAGGACAGGCGGGGCTTATGCTTCTGAGGATGTGCCCCTGCTTTCCTGGGGGAGCATGTGACCCACTATCGGCACAGGGGCTGTCCTCACCGGACAAGACCCCCTGGGCTCTGAGCGGAGACCTGGAGACGACAGCTGGACAGGGCGGACCTGAGGGCTTGTGCTGACCCTGGGCTGCGTCCACGCGGCTGCACAGCCTGGGGCGGGGGGCCTGGCCGCTTCTGCACAGCTGCTGTGAGAGTGTGCTGGCATAACCACCACCAGCTGGTGGCTGCTATGCCAGCCCTCGTCCTGGGGAGAGCCTGGTGCCCGGAGTCCCTGACCCCCTCGTGGCGTCTGTCCCTCACACAGGCGTCAGAACTGGGCCACAGCCTGAACGAGAACGTCCTCAGACCTGCCCAGGAGAAGGTAATGCTCACAGCTGCTGGGCACGCAGCCTGTGCCCTGCCTGCCTCTGGGGGCCTCTTCCCCAGGCTCCGCCCGTTCCCTGGGCCCCGTGGGGCTTGGCCTTATGCTCTGCGTCCGAGAGCCCTCCTCCCGGGGGGCCCAGACTGGGCAGGAGCTCTCGGGGGGGCTGGGGGGCAGTGCAGAGACCACCGGGGGAGGACACTGCTAGACTGGGGGTGCAGTGTCACAGCTCCACTCCTCCCTGTCAGTTCTGGGGTGAGGTCATAGCGGGAGTCGGGGTGCCCTGGTGCAGCTGGGGGGTGCTGGTCCTCTGGCCCTCGGTAACGACCGTCCACTCCACGCAGGTGAAGGAGGGAAAGATTTTTGATGATGTGTCCAGTGGGGTCTCTCAGTTGGCATCGAAGGTAGGGCGCCCGCCAGTGTGCGGTGCGGCTGGAGCCAGTCTCCACATTCCGGGCGCCGTCCCTGGGAGCCGTGGGGCAGGGCGCGTTGTGCCCCGGTCACCGCTGTGGCCGAGTGGCCCTGGACGGTGTGAGGAGGGGGTCAGTGCTCTGGTGCCGGCAGCTGGAGGAATGTGGAGACGGCTCCGTGCGCTGCACGGCCACTAACCTGCTGACCTGCCGCTTCTTTCTTCTCTCCTGTCCTCTGCTGCCGCTGACCTCCCCCGGTGAGTCCCTGCTGAGTGGGTGTGCCGTGGCCCCTCACTGTCCCCCTGGGCGGCCAGCAGACCCCGTCTGGGGGAGCTGGTGGCGGCAGGGACAGCTGTCTGCTTCGGAGCTTCGCAGGTCTTTGAGCAGAAGGCCGTTTGCTCCGTGTCTGAGCTGAGCTGTGTCCCCTCCCCTCCAGGTCCAGGGAGTCGGCAGCAAGGGATGGCGGGATGTCACCACCTTCTTCTCTGGGAGAGCGGAGGACCCCTTGGACAGGTCTGTGTCCTGACCTGGTCCCCTTCCCTGGGTTTGTCCCACAGGGTCCCTGGGGGCGGTCAGCAGCCCCAGGGTCCAGGGCTCCCTGTGCAGGAGCCCAGAGGTCAGGGCGGTCAGTGCCCCGCCCCCCTCGCTGTGACCTCCCCACACCCTGAGGGACTGCTGCTGCCCAGGGTTAGGGTCACACCTCTGCCCTCGGGCTCCCAGCCAGCCTTCCGGCGAGCCCCTCTGTCACTCGGGACCCTGGGGTCTGATGAGGAGGTAGCCACAGGCAATGCCAGGCCACTCCTGGGTGGGACACATTTCCCTTGACAACCCCCCCCCCCCCCCCCCCCCCGGGCTGAAGGCTGCTTTCTTCCCGACGAGCGTGGCTGTGGTTTGGAGGTGCAGCCTCTGTCCGGGTCGTCTCACCAGCGCGGGCCAGCGTGCTGCCTCCGGGGCTTGGCGGTCCTTCAGGCCCGCAGCAGGGGGCCCTGGAGCGGCTGTGGTGTGAGCATTGGCGTCCTCCCGGCAGGGGTTGTGCTGGAGCCGCCCACAGCTGGGCCCTCTGCCCTCGGGTGGCGGGGGACGTTCTCGGGAGGTGCGAGGGAAGGCGGGGCGCTGGGGCAGCAGCTGCTCAGAGCCGGGTCTTCCCCAGACCCCCGGAGGGCCGGAGCTACCAGAACAGCGGCGGGGACAACTCCCAGAACAGCGCCATTGACCCCAGCTTCTGGGAGACCTTCGGGAGCTCCGACCCCGCCCAGGCCCACCAGTCCCCGAGCAGTGACAGCTGGACGTGCGTGGACGCCACGGCCGAGAAGCGGAGCTCGGACAGCTGGGACGTGTGGGGCTCAGGCTCCGCCTCCAACCACAAGAACAGCGACAACAGCGACGGCGGGGAGGCCTGGGGCGGCGGGGAGGGCCCGGGCCGGGCCCGGGCCGGCAGGAAGGCTGCCCCGCCGAAGGCCGCTCAGGTGGACGAGGGCTGGGACAACCAGGACTGGTAGGCCGCCGTGCTGGCTCCCAGCTGCCGGGCAGCCGCTGGTCTGCACTCTGCCCCCTGCCCCCCTTCAGCTCCTTCACTTGACCCACGAAACACCGGCCGCAGCGTGGAGACGGCGGGGGGCAGGCCTCGGGGAGGGGCTGCCGCCCGCCCACGGGGGCTCAGCATGCGGGCCTCACTCCACGGCCTGCTGCGCAGAGCCCGGCCACTGTCTGGCCATGGGGCCCCTCTCGCCCTCCCAGACATGCTCTTGGGGGCCGTGGGGGGCAGGGCCATGGGGACCGGCCACACACACAATAAACCCCCTCCCGAGAGCTGCCCGCAGCTGGTGTCTGACGTGGCGTGCTGCTCCGTGCTCTCTCTCCAAAGAAAACGCCTGTGTCAGAGCAGCACCTGCTGCCCCCCTTCCACGAGGGCTGCACGTCACCCCACCCCTGAGCCAGAGCTGGACCCCGGGGTAAGGCCCAGCCTGGGGCCGGGACTGTTCGCTCGTGCAAGAGCAGGGCTGGGCCTGTGCCCGGCTGGCACTGAGCTGCCCACATTCTTACCCATGACCAGAGCTCACTCTGCCTGCCGGCCAGGCCTTGCTCACAGCCGAGAGCTGGGAGGGATGCATCCAGCTGGTCCCTGCACGCTCCCCGCCAGTGTCCGCTGTGCCCGGGGTGCTGTCCTTCCTGTGGGGGTCCTTTGTCCTTCCTCAGGTCCTCCTCACACTGTCGCTGGGTCTCCCTGTCCACCCAGAGCCTCCGCCTCTGAGCCACTGCAGGCTGGCCCATGCCCCCTGTCATACCCACTACCAGGCACTAACAAGGTGCCCGTCGGCTCACCGTTGGTCTGTGGCACAAGGTGCAGGTCAGACGCACTGGCACGAGGTCTGCTGAAGGGGGCTCTGCTCTCAGACCTGCTGGGGCGTGCTGGGCTGTGGTGGCCCGAGACCCCCACCTGCACCCCCACCCTGGGCAAAGCCGGACACCCTTGCTGCTGTGCAGGATCTGTGCGAGGCGGGGCCCAGGCCTCCTCCTGGCTGTGGGGCCCCTCCCGTACAGGGACACTGGTGTCACAGCAAAGCTCGGAGGTGACAGAGTGGTCTGAGTGAACCCCTGAAGGCCCCCCAGTGTGGTGTGGGGCCCCCGGCGGTGCAGGTGGATACTCACCAGGAAGGTCTCTGGGGCGCACCCCCCTGGCTGTGAGGGCAGACTCCCTGGACCCCCGTGCCCAGGGCAGCCAGTTGCCACAAGGCCCCTGCCCTCCGTCTGAGCCTGTGTCCCGGGACCGCCAGGGAAGCCTGTGGCCGGCAACATGGCGTGCAGCCTCTAGGGTTGGAGCTGACTTCCCGTGGTCTCTGGTCAGCCGTGCTGCCCCAAGGCAGTGCTTTAGGCTGGACAGGAGTCCGGGGTGGCACCATGCCCTGCGCTGGCCAGCTGGGCTCTGCCTCTCGGGCAGCTGGCGGGGAGAGACCGGGCCATGGGCTGAGAAGTGCCCTCTGCCCCCAGCCCCCTGCCTGCGGTCCCACCAGACTCCCCTCCAGGAGGCCAGGCTGGTCTGGGGCCCGCCTCTGCCAGATTTGCCCCAGAACCCTGCCTGAGGCTCAAGACTGGCCAGCAGACACTCGGAGGCCAAGGCCAAGCCCTTCCAGCTTCGCTTCCTTTTCTGGAACTTTCCTGCGACCAGTGGTGCCCGCCCCCTTCACATGCATCCACCTGTCCTGCCTCCCTGTTCAGCCCTCACCCTCAGGCAGGCCTCCAGGTCTGTCCTGAAACCCCACGCCCGAGCCGGGGCCAGCACTGGGGACTTTGCTCAGCACTGAGACCCTCGGGCCTCTTCCCCACTGCTGGGGGCTGAGGTGGGCCCGGGGTCCCCACCTGCCTGCGACAGGGTGGGGTGGGAGGGCTGAGGGCATGTGGCTTACCAAGACAGGACCCCCACCCAGTGCTCGGCAGGGGCCAGCGTCTGTCCCGACCTTTCCCAGCTGTGCCCCTGGGCAGCCTGTGCTCTGGCTGAGCCCCAACACCGCTAAGTGGACTTGGGCTGCAGGACATCAAGCTTACTGGGCACAGGGACTCTGGGGAAGGCACACAGATGACAGGCGGCCGGGATCCAGCCAGAGCACTGAAGAGCTGCAGGCTCGCCTGCTTGGAGGGCAGCGTGTGAGTGGCCCCTGCTGGCCGCTGCTGGGGTCGGCGTGTGAGTGGCCCCTGCTGGCCGCTGCTGGGGTCGGCGTGTGAGTGGCCCCTGCTGGCCGCTGCTGGGGTCGGCGTGTGAGTGGCCCCTGCTGGCCGCTGCTGGGGGCGGCATGTGAGTGGCCTCTGCTGGGGTCGGCAGGGCCCTCCGGCTGCGCACAGGGGTCTCGGGACTCGCCCTGGGACAGGCTCAGCTCTACAGTGACCCGGCTGGACGCCCTGGTCCTCGGGAAGAGAAGCTGGGCTCACGACACTGGCAGATGGGGACTCGGTGACCTGGGCAAAGCCGGCCCCCTGCTTCAGTTTCCTCACCCAGGCCTGGGGCTGTGGGCCCCCAGCAGGGTTCCCAGGCTTCCCGTAGGTAGACTGGCCAGCAGGGGCAAAGTGAGAGGTCCGGCAGAGGTGGGTCCCCACCCTTGCTTTCTGACCACCCCCACCCGCCCCAATCTCACTTCTCTGGCTCATGGCCCCCAGCCCCGAGGGCCTGTGCCCGCTGTGCCCACCTCCCCCAAAGCAGCCCTGTCTGCGGAAACCAAACCCAGTCAGAGCCCGAGAGGCCCCAGCCCTGTGAGCACCCAGAGGTCAAGCCCACCCGCCCACAGCTACCTGGGCAGGGGCGGGGACGGGGGCAGGGATGGGTGCCCCATCCAGGCACTGGTTCCCGGGGCCGGCCAGGGTCGGTGTGGCTGAGGCTGCAGGCTGAGGAGGGTGGTGGAGGTGTGGTCTATGCTGAGGGGCTCCGGCCAGAGCCAGGGTGGCCGTGGGCCTGGGCGCTGGGGGACCACTGCACAGACCCAGGGCTCGGGTCCGGGCTCCTGACCCTGGGAGTGACGTTGGAGGAGGGGGCGGGCGCAGGCTGGCGTGGCCCTGGGGTCCAGGGGCTGCTCCACGCGGCCCCCGGCTGCCAGAGAAACCCAGTGCCCATTACCCACATCCTGGTGTTCATTCAGGGCCACCCATGGGGGCTCTGTTCTTGAGCCCTTCTCTGGGGCAGACCCCGTGGGGTGAGGGATAAAGGTGTTGGGTCAGTGCTGGAGCCCACACCGTGTGGGGCCCTTCAGGCCGGACCTCCGTGCCCCTCACGCTGAGAGGGGCCGTCCTGGGCAAGAGCAGGGAAGGGTGGAGAGCCGGGGCAGGGAGGAGGCCGAGGGCTGGGCCTGGGCAGTGACATCACGGGACAGGCGCCTTCATAAGCCCTGGCTGCCCTGTGGGTTCAGCAGGACCGGAGTGGGCATCAGCAGGTTGGTGACCGGCCGGTGGCCCTGGGCGCTGGGTGGGTGAGGAGGCCCTGGGGGGTCGGCCAGGGCTCTGACCCGAGGATGACCTTGACCTTTCAGACAGGCTGGGAGGAATTGTTCTCCTGGCGGGGGCAAGGTAGGGGGCTCTGTGCTCCCGGAAGGGGTCCCACCAGGTTGGGCCAGGTTTTTGGGGAGGGAGGGAGAGGGTCTGGCTTCAGCATGCGGGTCTGGGGGGTCCAGGCACCAGGAGCTCCTACATAGCCCTCTGACCCCTGCAGAGCCCTCTGACCCCGCGAGCTCTCAGGCAGTGTGCCGCCCTGCCACCCGCCCTGGGTGAGGGTATGGACCCAGGTCCTGCGCTGTGCCCCCTCTGCACTGTCAGCAGAGGCCTGGGCGGCTTGGGGGGGAGGAATGCCCCCAGAAGGCTCCCCCCAGGACCCCAGCCCCCTCTCCATGGGCCTCCTCCCCACAAAAGGCCGGCTCTGGGGTAGAAGTCCACTCCCCAGAGGTTCTACTCAAACTAGAGTCTTTCCCCCCAACCTCAGTTTCTTCCCCGGGCCCCTGGGCCCTGACAGCGGCCATCCTCGTGTGGTCTCGTGGCAAGTGAGTGACCACAGCAGCAGTGAGGAGATCCAGGCTGGCCGGTGGAGAAAGTCCGGAGGACGGGATGCGGGACCAGGCTGTGTCTGAGTCAGCGTTACGGGGTGGGGGTGGGGGCTGACCTCTCGCTCCAGGAAGCTCCTGCTGGGCCTGCTGATGCGGCCAGCCCGCAGCGGACAGAGCGGGGGAGCAGTATTGGGTCCTGTGTGGGGTCTGCACACCTGTCCACGGGCGTCCTAGTGGGCTCAGCCTCTGGGCCACAGGATGTAGATGGAGAAGCTCTGACTTTGCGGTCAGGGAGGACAGACAGACGGACAGAAGGCCTCTCCTTCCGCAGGCCGAGCACCATGAGTGCCCGCGTGCACCCCTACCTGGGGGTCTGCCTCTGGCTGTGGCTGGGCGTCACCCTGGGACTTGGCCAGGGACAAGGTAAGGACAAGGTGAGGACTTGCTGGGGATGGAGCCCCCTTGCCTGCCCTCGACCCCCCGGTGGGGCTTTCCCCAAGGGCATTCTTGCTCTGTGAGTGACAGGACAGGGCAGCCCAAGGGGTCATCTGTGCTCCTCTGCCTTAGCCTAGGCTCCTGCTCACTGCTCGACCTTTGGCCTTCTGACCTTTCACCTTGCCTTGGGGATGCTTCTGATTTCTGGTTCCTTTATTTAAAAACAGGCAGTAACACTGTGCACTTAATCCTTTCATGTTTATTTTCTTTGTGATCCCTCCACTAATACCTTCTTCACATAGAATTCCCAAACGGCACAAACCTGCAGTAAAAGTGACCCCCCACCCCGACCATGGGGTGTTGTTGGCTTTTAGCCCCTGCCCAGATTGTTTAAGGTACATGGGGGGAGGGGTCACAGTTCACATCGGCTTCTCCCCCAGCCCCCACGCCCGCTGTCAGGCTCCGTGTGTTGTCCTTTAATCGAGCCACTTCCTATACAGGGTCTCCCTTTCTGGGTAATGTCCACTGGAAGGTTGCTGTGACACCACCCCGAAAGGGACACATCTTGGCCGAGCTCAGCCCAGGAAAGCCGGGCTAGATGGACACTGGGAGGGGTCTCTGCATCCTGAGGGCTGAGGCTCTGGCCACACCGCAAGCTGGCTTTGCCCCCGCCCTGCGGGTCACGAGCACCGGTGGCTGCCGCTGGGTGACGTGAGGGTGAGGGGCCGCCTCCCACCACTGTTCAAGCAGCACCCCTCGGGCGACGGGGGCGCAGCCCTCATCCGTCAGGAAGGCCTCTGTGGGGTGCGCCAGCCGGGCCAGCATGGGCTGCCTACTTCCTTATTTTTGTGGCACGTCCTCTGTCTGGTTTTGTGCCAGGTTGGTGACGGCTGCCTGGGTGGTTCCCTCGTGCCAGGTCACCAGATGACCCCATGACAAGTTGAGTTCAGGCCTCACACGCTGGACGGCCCGTCACCAGGTCCATGCAGGTTCTGGGCAGACCCTGCCGTGGGCCGCCCTTCCCTAAGGGTGGCCCTGTGGAGAGGGCACCCAGCTGTCTGCGCAGCGCTCTGCCTGGGTCCCCAACATGGGGGCCCCAGAAGGCAGTTTGGGGCACCTCCCCCCCGGCACGTCCGGGGCCCCAGAAGGCAGTTTGAGGCACCTCCCCCCCTGGCACGTCCGGGGCCCCAGAAGGCAGTTTGGGGTGTCTCCCCCCGGCACGTCCGGGGCCCCAGAAGGCAGTTTGGGGTGCCCCCCTGGCACGTCCAGGGCCCCAGAAGGCAGTTTGGGGTGTCTCCCCCCGGCACGTCCGGGGCCCCAGAAGGCAGTTTGGGGTGCCCCCCTGGCACGTCCAGGCCCCAGAAGGCAGTTTGGGGCGCCTCCCCCCCGGCACGTCCAGGGCCCCAGAAGGCAGTTTGGGGTGTCTCCCCCCCCGGCACGTCTGGGACCCCAGAAGGCAGTTTGGGGTGCCCCCCCCAGCACATCCGGACACACTGACACAGAGGGCTGTTCATGAGCTGGAGCTGAGGCCTCGTTCACAAGCGGCTTTTCAGAGCCCGGCCGCCCCAGACATTCCTGTCTGTCAGCGTGACGCTCCGAGGAGCAGCTGCTTCCCTCTCTGAAGCCGCCATTGTATCTGCCCCCGGGGCCCCCGGCCCCTGCCCTCCTCCTTGTGCACCCCAGCTCTCAGTGGGGCAGCCAGAAGAAGCCCGTCTCTGTCTCTGTTTTCTAAAATTAGCTGCGCCTACCATGAGCTACCGGAAGCTTCCCTGGGGGGGTCAGGCCATGCCCTAGCTTTGGGCCACTGCCGCCCCCCCCACCCCTAGGACGACCACCTCCAGGGGACCCCTCCCCCTACAGGGCACCCTCAAGTCCCAGGGGGCCACACCCCCGCAGGGCTGTGGCCTCAGCAGCTGGGGGTCAGCAGCAGCCACACCGCTGGGGTGTCCCACCCCGTGGAGACTCTGGTGGGGAATGGCCGGGGCTCCGGGCCCAGCTGGGGGTCAGCAGCAGCCACACCGCTGCACCCCATGGAGACTCTGGTGGGGAATGGTCAAGGCTCCGGGCCCAGCTGGGGGTCAGCAGCCGCCACACCGCTGCACCCCGTGGAGACTCTGGTGGGGAATGGTCAAGGCTCCGGGCCCAGCTGGGGGTCAGCAGCAGCCACACCGCTGCACCCCGTGGAGACTCTGGTGGGGAATGGCTGGGGCTCCGGGCCCAGCTGGGGGTCAGCAGCAGCCACACCGCTGCACCCCCATGGAGACTCTGGTGGGGAATGGTCAAGGCTCCAGGCCCAGCTGGGGGTCAGTAGCAGCCACACCGCTGCACCCCGTGGAGACTCTGGTGGGGAATGGTCAAGGCTCCAGGCCCAGCTGGGGGTCAGCAGCAGCCACACCGCTGCACCCTGTGGAGACTCTGGTGGGGAATGGTCAAGGCTCCAGGCCCAGCTGAGGGTCAGCAGCAGCCACACCGCTGCACCCGTGGAGTGTCTGGTGGGAATGACTGGGGCTCCAGGCCCAGCTGGGGGTCAGCAGCAGCCACACCGCTGCACCCCGTGGAGACTCTGGTGGGAATGACCGGGGCTCCGGGCCCAGCTGGGGGTCAGCAGCAGCCACACCGCTGCACCCCGTGGAGTCTCTGGTGGGAATGACCGGGGCTCCGGGCCCAGCTGGGGGTCAGCAGCAGCCACACCGCTGCACCCCATGGAGACTCTGGTGGGGAATGGCCGGGGCTCCGGGCCCAGCTGGGGGTCAGCAGCAGCCACACCGCTGCACCCCGTGGAGACTCTGGTGGGGAATGGTCAAGGCTCCGGGCCCAGCTTGGGGTCAGCAGCCGCCACACCGCTAGGGTGTCCCACCCCGTGGAGACTCTGGTGGGAATGACCGGGGCTCCGGGCCCAGCTGGGGGTCAGCAGCAGCCACACTGCTGCACCCCATGGAGACTCTGGTGGGGAATGGCCGGGGCTCCGGGCCCAGCTGAGGGTCAGCAGCAGCCACACCGCTGCACCCCGTGGAGTCTCTGGTGGGAATGGCCGGGGCTCCGGGCTCAGCTGGGGGTCAGCAGCAGCCACACCGCTGCACCCCGTGGAGACTCTGGTGGGGAATGGCCGGGGCTCCGGGCCCAGCTGGGGGTCAGCAGCAGCCACACCGCTGCACCCCGTGGAGACTCTGGTGGGGAATGGTCAAGGCTCCAGGCCCAGCTGGGGGTCAGCAGCAGCCACACCGCTGCACCCCGTGGAGACTCTGGTGGGGAATGGTCAAGGCTCCGGGCCCAGCTGGGGGTCAGCAGCCGCCACACCGCTGGGGTGTCCCACCCTGTGGAGACTCTGGTGGGGAATGGCCGGGGCTGGGGGTCAGCAGCAGCCACACCGCTGGGGTGTCCCACCCCGTGGAGACTCTGGTGGGGAATGGCCGGGGCTCCGGGCCCAGCTGGGGGTCAGCAGCCGCCACACCGCTGGGGTGTCCCACCCCGTGGAGACTCTGGTGGGGAATGGCCGGGGCTCCGGGCCCAGCTGGGGGTCAGCAGCCGCCACACCGCTGCACCCCGTGGAGACTCTGGTGGGGAATGGCCGGGGCTCCGGGCCCAGCTGGGGGTCAGCAGCAGCCACACCGCTGCACCCCGTGGAGTCTCTGGTGGGGAATGGCCGGGGCTCCGGGCCCAGCTGGGGGTCAGCAGCCGCCACACCGCTGGGGTGTCCCACCCCGTGGAGACTCTGGTGGGGAATGGCCGGGGCTCCGGGCCCAGCTGGGGGTCACAGCTGCCCAGTTGGCTCAGCGCCTGCTGTTGCCGGCAGGGTGGTTATCGCATCTCCGGGAGGCTGGTCTGAGCCACCCTTGACCGGGGCAAGGGACACCCCTCGGAGAGCCAGTGGGGCGGCCCGGGGACCTTGGACCCCTGTGAGGGTCCAGTCTCCCTCCAGTTGTGGGTGGGGCCTCATCTTTTCCAGGTGCCCCCAGCGGGGACCAAGCCTCCTCGCACCATTCAGAGCAGGTTCTGTGAGCCCCCTACCCCTGGGGGTCAGTCCTGGCAACCCTGTCCTGTCTCCCCAGCAAGCGGCCGCCTGAGGCTGGCTGTGCTGCCCGAGGACCGGCTGCAGATGAAATGGACGGAGTCGGAGGGACACAGGCTTGGCTACCTGGTGCAGGTGAAGCCCATGGCAGGTAGGAGGGCTGCACCCCCCCCCCCGCTGTGAGGGTGGACGGTGTCAGAAGCTGTACGGCCCGCTCCTGCCGTTCAGTGTCCACGCGTCTGTGCGACCCCGCCTTCCCTCCTCGGGGTGGTGGTCGGGGCACATGGCGGGAGATTCTCACGTTTTCCACGGCTGACCTCACGCCCAGCCCGGGCGGAAGGTGGCAGTCACTGGCTTTTGAAGAAACAACAGGTCCCTGCTTGAGCCTAGAGACCTTTCAGGATTCTGGGTGCCAGCGATCGGCGGGGGTGGGGGGCATCCGGTTACAGGAGGCGGGGCCGTGGGTCCCGGGGGGCCTGGGGCAGGCCAACCACAGAGCTCTGCTGACATGACCACAACGCGAGTTTCAACTCCCCGCCCCCACCAGAAGCTCACAGATAGGAGTGTGTGATTGCAGGAACAGGCAGACCGTGAGCTCACCTGCCCTCTGCTCTCAGCGATAACCCGCTTCACTTGGGGGGGGTGTAGGTAGTTTTCTAACATTTTAATTACGCCAAATCCATCTACCTCATTTGTTCAAGCCGTTTATACTTCCTCCAGTTTTAGTGAGGAAGAGTTGACATACATCATCGTATCAGACTAAGACCTCCACAGTGGTTTTCATTACAATATGTAACATGATCGCAGGACCTTCAGCCACCGTCCACCCAAACCAGTGTGCCCGCAGGGGTCCAGGGGGCACACAGGAGCCGGCTTGCCCTCGTGCCCAAGCCCCCGACTGGGTGACGTTCCCATCAGCACATAGGGGCTGGGGTGTGACCTGTTGGAAGTGACCGTGGCCGATACTCCAAGACCCATCCACCAGGAAGATCATATCCGTGGGTGTGGGTGGCGTGCAGCGGAACTGCGGTCCGGCTGGGCAGGCAGGCAGGCGGAAAAGAAAGTGAGGTGTAGGCAAGGCCCCACCGCCATGGCTGAGTGCTGAACCCCAAGTTCCTCCAGGCTGGGCTCCAGCCTCCCGGGGTCTCTTTCCCTGAGGGTGAGGGGCAGGGAGCTCTGACCTCTCAGTGAAGTGGGGGCGGAGTCTCGGGGGACCCAGATTCCAGAGGTGGTCGGGTCTCCCCAGCCTCAGGAAAGCCCACGTGGACCTCGGTCCACAGGGTCAGCCCCTCCAAGCCCTCCAAAGAGGGCCAACGAAACACCCAGTGCCCCTGCCTCTCTGCCCCCCCAGCAGCCTTGGCAGGGCCGGGCACTGTGCGTGGGTGTTTATGTGGGGCCGCTGTGTGTGGACCACCTCCTCCAGCCGGAGGACACCCCGAGGCCCAGGGGCAGAGGCTTCCCAAAGGGAGGGGCCTCCGGGGGGCGCAGCTCTGGAGCCCACACCCCGGGGTGGGGGTGCAGGTGGGGGACGGGCAGGAGCGGGCCTGGCAAGGGCCTCAGAGGAGAGAGACGAGGGGCCTTGGGGACGAGGAGGAGCCAGGAGGATGTCACCGCCCCTGACACACATGTGCACCTGAATGCACGCATAAACGCACGCGTGTGCGGTACTCCTGTGGGCACACACCTCGGTGGCCTCAACGGCTCTTCCCAACCCCGCCCCAGGGGACTCGGAGCAGGAGGTGATGCTGACCACCAAGACCCCCAAGGCCACGGTGGGCGGCCTGAGCCCCTCCAAGGAGTACACCGTGCAGATCTTTGAGCTCACGGGTTCAGGCAACGTCCTGCTGGCTCGGAGGGAGTTTGTGAGTAAGTCCGCCATCCTCCACACGGACTCCAGCCTCTGGGGCGGGAGTGGGGGGTGAGCATGGCGGAGGGGGAGGCGGGAGCTGAGCCCTGGCCACACCTCCGGGCCCGGAGACCGAGGCCTGGGTGTGAGTTCTGCTCTCCAGGACGCCACCCAGAGCCTTGCCCATCACTCCTGGTCCCCTCCCCTGCCTGTCTCCCAGGGGGCCGGGGCCCGATGGAGCTCCAGACATCACTCCTGGTCCCCTCCCCTGCCTGTCTCCCAGGGGGCCCGAGGGAGCTCCAGACATCACTCCTGGTCCCCTCCCCTGCCTGTCTCCCAGGGGGCCGGAGGGAGCTCCAGACATCACTCCTGGTCCCCTCCCCTGCCTGTTTCCCAGGGGGCCCGAGGGAGCTCCGGACATCACTCCTGGTCCCCTCCCCTGCCTGTCTCCCAGGGGGCCGGGGCCCGATGGAGCTCCGGACATCACTCCTGGTCCCCTCCCCTGCCTGTCTCCCAGGGGGCCGGGGCCCGATGGAGCTCCGGACATCACTCCTGGTCCCCTCCCCTGCCTGTCTCCCAGGGGGCCGGGGCCCGAGGGAGCTCCGGACATCACTCCTGGTCCCCTCCCCTGCCTGTCTCCCAGGGGGCCGGGGCCCGATGGAGCCCCGGAGGTGCCCAACCATGCAGGGAAGGCTGTGCTTGGGACCCTCCAGGTCCTCGGGCCTCTGTTCCCACCCTGGAGGGTCCTGACAGGCGCTTGCGTCTCTCTGCAGTTGAGGATCTGAAGAGCCACTCCGTGAGCAGGAGCGGCTGGAGGCCTCCGGGGGGCGCAGCTCTGGAGCCCACACCCCAACACATGGGGAGCCCAGACCCTGAGTTCCAAGTCACCTGGGCCCCAGCCCACGAGCTGCCCAGTCTTGGTGGGTCCAAGTGGGGTGAGGGTAAATTGCTAGGGCGGGTGGGGGGTCTTCTCACGTTTTCTCTGCGCGTGGCTGGGAATTTCTTCCTCTGACCTCACATGCCTGAGCTTTAACTAAAGCTTGTGGCCCCTTTCTGGGGCTCACTCAAGCCCACCAGGGACGTGCCCGCCACTGGGGCGCCTGGGCCTACCGCCCTCGACCCCCTCAGGTGTCCCCCAGCCCGAAAGAGGCAGGTGAAAGGTGACACTGCTGTGACCTCTCTCAGGAGTGCCCAGCGATGACCAGCGCTCCCTCAGCGCTTCCCCCGAGGGGAAGGCCTCAGCTCAGCCCAGCCCAGAGAGGCAGAGCCACACCAGGGCCTCCGGGGGAAAGAGAGAAAAACCAGGTAAAACAGCCAGGGCACCAGCTCCCGCGGGCTTGCCTGGGAGCTGCTGTGGGCCCCGGGGCAGAGCAGACAGGTGTGTGGTCTTCCCCAGGCCCTGCAGGTGGGGGTTGTGTCTCCCCATCAGATGGGGCCTCACGGAGAACCTGCCTCCTCAGGGGGCTCCATGTGGTGTCTGGCCCTGACTCTGGGCTTGGCCTGGGTCTGAGCAGAACTCAGGGAGCCCCAGGCGCCAGGCCCCAGGCGGGGTGGTGCAAGCCTTTCTTTGTCTTGGAAGAGCTCCTGGGTCCGCTGAGAAGCTCCCAGTTCCAGAGCGCTGAGTGGCGCTGTCCGTGGTGCTGACCCCACCCACCCAGCCCCAGTCGGCCCCTCCCTTTGGGAAGCCTCTGCCCCTGGGCCTCGGGGTGTCCTCCGGCTGGAGGAGGTGGTCCACACACAGCGGCCCCACATAAACACCCACGCACAGTGCCCGGCCCTGCCAAGGCTGCTGGGGGGGCAGAGAGGCAGGGGCACTGGGTGTTTCGTTGGCCCTCTTTGGAGGGCTTGGAGGGGCTGACCCTGTGGACCGAGGTCCACGTGGGCTTTCCTGAGGCTGGGGAGACCCGACCACCTCTGGAATCTGGGTCCCCCGAGACTCCGCCCCCACTTCACTGAGAGGTCAGAGCTCCCTGCCCCTCACCCTCAGGGAAAGAGACCCCGGGAGGCTGGAGCCCAGCCTGGAGGAACTTGGGGTTCAGCACTCAGCCATGGTGGTGGGGCCTTGCCTACACCTCACTTTCTTTCCCGCCTGCCTGCCTGCCCAGCCGGACCGCAGTTCCGCTGCACGCCACCCACACCCACGGATATGATCTTCCTGGTGGACGGGTCTTGGAGTGTCGGCCACGGTCACTTCCAACAGGTCAAAGACTTCCTGGCCAGTGTGATCGAGCCCTTTGACATTGGTCCGGATAAAGTACAAGTCGGTGGGTTCTGGCCCCCCGCCCCGGTGGTCCTCCCAGTCCCCCAGCCCCCAGCGCGGGCGAGAAGTGGGCGGGGCCAGGGGAGAGCTTGCTGCTGATTCCTGCGGCCTGCAACCGCCAAGCCGGGCCGGTGGGGGTCCCCAGCGGGGCCGATGGGGCAGCTGGCTCCTGGCTGGGGGGCGTCTAGCAAAGCTGGGGTTCTGCCAGCACCTGACACCCCCCCCCCCCGCCGCTTGGCACTCCAGCTGCCACACCCAGTTCCCCTCCTCCCAGGCCTGACTCAGTACAGTGGGGACCCCCAGACCGAGTGGGACCTGAACAGCTTCGGCACCAAGGAGGAGGTGCTGGCGGCCGTCCGCGGACTCCGCTACAAAGGGGGAAACACGTTCACAGGTCTGCCCCCTCCCTGCGACCCCGGCCCCCGCGCTGTCCTGAGAGCCTCCCAGACTTGCAAAGTTGTGCGTAAACCAGGCCCAGGGCTGGGGGGAGCTGACCCCCACCCCCATTCCCGCCTTTGTAATCGGGGATCTTGCTGGCCCGGGAGTGGCTCCTCTGTAGACCGAGCTTCTGGGAGGGGCTGCGGTGGGCGTGGCCATGGCCTCGCTGGAAGCAGCCCCCCACGCCCCCAGGGGCTTCCCTGGCGCTGTCTGGGCCCCGCACCCGCTGCTCAGTGGCCGGGTGTGGAGAGCTGGCCCTGGGTCTCCTGTCTGAGGTGCCTTTGAGGCAAAGGGTGGGGGTGTCGCTTTCCTGCGGATGCCCCCGGTCTGGAGGGTGCAGGGCCCACCCGGTGGGCGGAGCATCGGGTCCAACAGCCGGGGGTGGAGTCGTGGGCAGGGAGGGCACTGGGGCAGGTGCGGGGCCTCTGCCCATGATCCCCACTGTCCCCCAGGCCTGGCCCTGACCCACGTGCTGGAGCAGAACCTGAAGCCAGGAGCAGGTCCGCGTCCGGAGGCAGCCAAGGTGGTGGTTCTAGTGACGGACGGCAAGTCCCAGGACGATGCCTGTGCTGCTGGCCGCGTCCTCAAGGACCTGGACGTCGACGTCTTTGCTGTGGGTGAGCAGCCTGGGTCCTGGTGTGGGCTAGCGGCTCACACCCCTGCGGGGACCTGGTGCGGGGTAGCGGCTCACACCCCTGCGGGGACCTGGAGCGGGGTAGCGGCTCACACCCCTGCGGGGACCTGGTGCGGGGTAGCGGCTCACACCCCTGCGGGGACCTGGTGCGGGGTAACGGCTCACACCCCTGCGGGGTCCTGGTGCGGGGTAGCGGCTCACACCCCTGCGGGGACCTGGTGCGGGCTAGCGGCTCACACCCCTGCGGGGACCTGGTGCGGGCTAGCGGCTCACACCCCTGCGGGGACCTGGTGCGGGGTAGCGGCTCACACCCCTGCGGGGACCTGGAGCGGGGTAGCGGCTCACACCCCTGCGGGGACCTGGAGCGGGGTAGCGGCTCACACCCCTGCGGGGACCTGGAGCGGGGTAGCGGCTCACACCCCTCGCGGCCCCTCAAAGCCCCAACCCCAAGTCTGCAAGGCAAGAGGACCTGTCCATGCTCCAGGAGCTTGGTGATGGTGCCCGAGCCAGCATCCGAGCACCCGTGGGCACTTGGAGGGCGGCCACAGGTCGGCGCGGGGCCGTGCGGAATGGGCTAGTTTGCTGCATCATCTGTAAACCTCTTCCTGTCCCGCCTCGACTCACAGGGCCCTGCCAGGTGTCTCCGTCCTGGGGCCTGTGGGGTCTGGCGTATGTGGCTGGGAGGGCCCCCTCCACCCTCTGGGTGAGTCGGTGTAAGACGTGACAATAACTCCCAGGGGGCCTCTCCTCACCTCCCACACCCCCCACGCCCGGTGCGCAGGCGTGAAGAACGCCGATGAGGCCGAGCTGAGGCTCCTGGCGTCCCAGCCGCTGGACATCACCGTCCACAACGTGCAGGACTTCCCCCGGCTCAGCACACTGGCCGGCCTGCTCAGTCGCCTCATCTGCCAAAAGGTCCAGGGCGGGAGCCCGCGTCCGGACCCAGGTGAGCGGCAGGCGGGTGGGGACCCGACCAGGTCGCCCACGCTCGCCCGCAGCCCGCCAGGCCCCGCCCTGCGGGGCTTGTGGATCCTGTAAGGACCTCCTGCACCCCCCGCCGCCCCCGTTTCCACGGCTCCCTGGGAGGCAGCAGCCCGACCTGGGGACACCTGTCCTTCCTGGAAGTGGCCACCAGGGGGCGCAGGGGAGCCGCTGAAGCCCCCACCTGCTGGGGCCGTTGACCACCCGTCTGCCCTTCCTCCCTCAGTTAAACCAGCAGTAGCTGCTCCAGCCCTGGACCCCCTTTCCGCCCCCACCAGCCTGGTCCTGACCCAGGTGACCTCCTCCAGCGTCCACCTGTCCTGGACGCCAGCCCCCGAGCCGCCACTCAAGTACCTGCTGGTGTGGCAGCCTTCCAGGGGCGGCGTTCCCAGGGAGGTGAGAGCCGCCCTCCCCGGCCCCATGCAGAGTCCAGGCTGGAATGGACACCCAGGGAGGGGACGGTGAAGTCAACGCGGGGAAAGGCGGAGCGGGGGGCGGGGCGGCCCAGCCGGAGCCTGCATCCTGGGGGTGCACTGGGGCGACCCAGCGGGCGGGGCGCCTGCGTCTCCCCTGTCACGTGGGGGCCGGGGCTGCTCTGCCCTCGCCCAGATCGTGGGGTTGCCCTGCCCTGCGTCCCCCAGTGCCCCACCCTGCCCGCTCCCTCGGGGCTCCCGTTCCAGGTGGTGGTGGACGGGCCCAGCTCGTCCGCGGAGCTGCAGAACCTGACCTCCGGCACGGAGTACCTGGTGTCCCTGTTCCCGGTCTACGAGGCCGGGGTTGGCGAGGGCCTGCGGGGCCTGGTGACCACCGGTGAGCGGGGCAGCATGCACTTGTGGGTCTTAGAGCCTTCGCCCGGGGTGAGGAGGAAACACCATGCCCAACTTGCTGTGTGGCCGAGGCCAAGTCACTGGACCTCTCTGACCCTCGGTGTCTTCATCTGAATGCCAGTGACTGTTACTGTTCACCTGGTTCTGGAACACACACCCCACCCCCCCACGCCAGGTCACAGCCCCAGGGACTGCCCTGAGCCCTTCCACACGTCACTGAGGTGTGTCCTACAACTTGGCATTTAAAGTAGGCAGCCCAGTGGATTTCAGTGAGCTCATTCGGGGCGCTGTGCACCCGTCACCACGTCAACCTTAGAACAGAAACCCCGCGCCCCTCAGCTCTCACCCCCACCGCCCCCGACGGCAACCCCTAGTCTGCCCTGCCTCCAGGGATTGGCCAGTTCTGGACTGACCAGCATGTGGCCTGTGGCCTCTGGCTTCCTCATGGGGCCCTTTACCCCTGGGTACCATGGCCCTCTCCTGCCAGACAGAGCCCCACGGGGCAGCTGTGGTTCCCCAGAACTGTGAGCTGGAAGCTTGGGCCAGGGTGACGTTTGGGGACAGAGGCTTAGAATTCTTGGGGGGGGCATGCCCCCAGGGGCTGCGGTATGACTTCTGCCTGTGGTGCCCTCCCCTCTCCCAGCACCTCTGCCTCCGCCCCAGGCGCTGGCCCTGGCCACGGTGACGCCCCAGACCATCCACCTCACCTGGCAGCCTGCAGCCGGGGCCACCCAGTACCTGGTGCGGAGCGCGCCGGCCTCCCCCAAGGGCGAGGAGGAGGGCAGAGAGGTGCGTGGCCGGCCAGGGCGGAGAGGGCGGCTGGGGCTGAGGGTGGGGAGCGAGGCGGGCGGGGGCCAGTGTGGGTGTCGTCCCCGCAGGTGTGGGTGGGGCGGCCGGAGGTGCTGCTGGGCGACCTGGAGCCGGGCAGGGACTACGACATCTGGGTGCAGAGCCTGCGAGGGGAGCAGGCCAGCGAGGCCCGGGGCATCCGTGCCAGGACCCGTGAGTGACCGCCCCCCGGGCTGCTGTCCCCCAGAGGGCAGAAGAGCCACTCTGGTTCCCCAAGCCTCCCGGGGGGGTGGGGGCCCCCACCTGGCACCCCCACTGTGGCTGGCCACCGCCCACAGCTCCCCTGGATGCTCTGGGAGCGGCCGACAGTCTCTGAGGCCCCGCTGTGCCCGCAGCTGCCCTGGCGCACCCCAGACACCTGGGCTTCTCGGACGTAAGCCACGACTCGGCCCGCGTGTCCTGGGAGGGCAGCCCGAGGCCTGTGCGCCTGTGCAGGGTCAGCTACGTGTCCAGCGGGGGCAGCCACTCGGGGCAGGTGAGGGCAGGCTGGTGTTCTGCGGGGTCCCCGGGGAGCCGGCCTTCGGGGTACTGAAGCGTCCACGGGCGCCTGTGGCCCCCAGCTGCCCCCACCCTGCGCTCAGAGCCTGGTGCAGGGGACACAGTGTGCTGACAGCAACCCCCCTGGGGGCCCCCGTCGGGCAGGGTGGGGGCCACGTGTGGAGCCGAGAATCCGGAGATGATGTGAATGATGAAGCTGGGGGCACAGGGTGCTGTGTGGGGGGACCCGGCCCCCATGGGCAGACCCACACCACCTGACCCCACTCTGGGGGTGGTCGTGGGGCCGTCCTGGGCGGGAGGTTCTGGGCCGGGGTCTCGGTCCAAGCGGAGGCTGCCCCCTCCCCAGCATGAAGGGTCGCCTCCCGGCCCTGCCCATGTCCCCTCCGGCCTTACAGATGGAGGCTCCTGGAAACGCCACCTCGGTCACTCTGAGGCCCCTCTCCTCCTCCACCACCTACTCCGTCCGTGTCACCTGCCTCTACCTGGGGGGCGGCTCCTCCACAATGACCGGGCGCCTGACCACACGTGAGCGGGCGGTCAGTGGGCGGGGTGGGTGTTCCCAGGTTGATCTGTGTCCCTCTGTCTCCAGGCGGTCAGTGGGCGGGGTGGGTGTCCCCAGGTTGACCTGCGTCCCTCTGTCCCCATGGACGGTTCAAATCAACACAGGCTTAGGTGCCTGCTCTGTGAAGCCCTGAGCCAGGGGGGACAGTCCTGGACAGGTGTGACAGTGGGGTGCGGGGCCCTCGAGGGTGTGAGCAGATTCGGGGGGCTGGGGCACCCCCGGGAAGCAGGCCCCCACTCAGTCCGTAGTCCAGTCCCAGGAAAGGGGAAATGTGGGGGCGGCCACCATGGGGAGATTGGGGGGCCCCTCTGCCCCCCAAGTGTGGTCCATGCTAGCAAAACCTCCTTAAGGGGCACCAGAGGGTGCTCTGATGAGTGGCCAAGGGGTCGCCCAACGGCCGCAACAGCCTCAGGCTCCCTGCTTTGTCCCCCAGGGAAAGTCCCCAGCCCGAGCCAGCTGTCCGTGACCGAGCTCCCTGGGGACAAGGTCCGGCTGGAGTGGGCAGCTGCAGCGGCGTCCAGCGTGCTGGTCTACCAGATCAAGTGGACGCCTCTGGGAGACGGGAAGGCGCATGAGGTGTGTGGGGGGAGAAGACCCCGCCCCCCACCTCCAGCCCCGGGGGGCTCACACCTCGGCGCAGGAACCCAGGGACTGGCCGGCCCAGCCCGTGACCTGTGAGCCGGGCCTCGCGCGAGGCCACCACTCACAAGGTGGACGCCCGGTCCCTCCTCTCCGCAGATCTCTGTCCCGGGAAACCTGGGCGCGGCCGTGCTGCCCGGCCTGGGCAGGCACTCGGACTACGAGGTCACCATCCTGGCCTACTACAGGGACGGGGCCCGCAGCGAGCCCGTGTCCCTCCGCTACGCCCCCCGTAGGTGACCCTCAGCGACCCCGTGTCCCTCCGCTACGCCCCCCGTAGGTGACCCGCAGCGACCCCGTGTCCCTCCGCTACGCCCCCCGTAGGTGGCCCACAGCGACCCCGTGTCCCTCCGCTACGCCCCCCGTAGGTGACCCTCAGCGACCCCGTGTCCCTCCGCTACAGCCCCCGTAGGTGGCCCGCAGCGACCCCGTGTCCCTCCGCTACAGCCCCCGTAGGTGGCCCGCAGCGACCCCGTGTCCCTCCGCTACGCCCCCCGTAGGTGGCCCGCAGCGACCCCGTGTCCCTCCGCTACGCCCCCCGTAGGTGACCCTCAGCCCCGTGTCCCTCTGCTACGCCCCCCGTAGGTGACCCTCAGCCCCGTGTCCCTCCGCTACGCCCCCCGTAGGTGACCCTCAGCCCCGTGTCCCTCTGCTACGCCCCCCGTAGGTGACCCTCAGCGACCCCGTGTCCCTCCGCTACAGCCCCCGTAGGTGACCCTCAGCGACCCCGTGTCCCTCCGCTACAGCCCCCGTAGGTGACCCGCAGCGACCCCGTGTCCCTCCGCTACGCCCCCCGTAGGTGGCCCGCAGCGACCCCGTGTCCCTCCGCTACGCCCCCCGTAGGTGGCCCGCAGCGACCCCGTGTCCCTCCGCTACGCCCCCCGTAGGTGACCCTCAGCCCCGTGTCCCTCCGCTACGCCCCCCGTAGGTGACCCTCAGCCCCGTGTCCCTCCGCTACGCCCCCCGTAGGTGACCCTCAGCCCCGTGTCCCTCCGCTACGCCCCCTGTAGGTGACCCTCAGCCCCGTGTCCCTCCGCTACGCCCCCCGTAGGTGACCCTCAGCCCCGTGTCCCTCCGCTACGCCCCCCATAGGTGACCCTCACCCCCATCGGGCGGTGACAGCCCGAGAGACCCCAGACTGCCCCACCTCCTCAGCCCCAGACCCCAGACTCTCAGAAACGCTGACAGGCAGTTCCCCAAGCCTCTGACCCTCTGGCCTGGGTTTTAGGGTCTCCCTGGGGCGGCTGAGGGTCTGCTAAGTCACCTGGGGTGACAGTGCTCAGGGGGGTGTTGGAGCCGACCTGGGGGCTCCGTCTGTCCCGAGGTTGCAGGGCAGCGGGGTGGGGGGGGCACGGTGGGTGTGCTGCTGGCTTCTGGCCGTCCCCTTGCTGACCCCCCGCACACACACCCCCTCAGTCAGCCGGAACCCACCGTCCAACCTGGCCCTGACGTCTGAGTCCCCGAACAGCCTGCGGGTCAGCTGGACGCCCCCGCCCGGCCACGTCCTCCACTACCGGCTCACCTACGCGCTGGCCTCAGGCTCAGGCCCAGAGAAATCGGTGGGTCTTGGTGGAGTGGGGTGGGGGGTGGGGCATCGCTCCTCATGGGCCCCTGGGGCCTGGTGGCCGGGGGAGACATGGCCCCCCATCTGTTGAGCTCTGCCATGGCGGGACACACAGACAGAAAGGCACCCAGATGCCCCCATAACCAGAGGCACTCTGGAGGGCGGGGGCGGGGGGGGCTCAGGTGACCGTGCCCCTCCCCAGGTGACCGTTCCAGGACCCAGGAGCCACACGACACTCCCTGACCTGCAGGCAGCTGCCAAATACAGGGTCCTGGTCTCAGCAGTGTACGGAGCAGGGGAGAGCGTGACCGTGTCCGCCACGGGCCGAACAGGTGAGCGGGCACGAGAGCCCAGGCCCAGGCCCCCTTCAGAGACTCAGAACCCGGGGAGCCCAGACCCAGGCCCCCTTCAGAGACTCAGAACCCGGGGAGCCCAGACCCAGGCCCCTTCAGAGACTCAGAACCCGGGGAGCCCAGGCCCAGCACCCTTCAGAGACTCAGAACCTGGGGAGCCCAGACCCAGGCCCCTTCAGAGACTCAGAACCCGGGGAGCCCAGGCCCAGCACCCTTCAGAGACTCAGAACCTGGGGAGCCAGGCCCAGCACCCTTCAGAGGCTCAACCCGGGGAGCTCGGACCCAGCACCCTTCAGAGGCTCAGAACCCGGGGAGCCCGGACCCAGCACCCTTCAGAGACTCAGAACCCGGGGAGCCCAGACCCAGCACCCTTCAGAGGCTCAGAACCCGGGGAGCCCAGGCCCGGGCCCCCTTCAGAGACTCAGAACCCGGGGAGCCCAGACCCAGGCCCCCTTCAGAGACTCAGAACCCGGGGAGCCCAGACCCAGGCCCCCTTCAGAGACTCAGAACCCGGGGAGCCCAGACCCAGCACCCTTCAGAGGCTCAGAACCCGGGGAGCCCAGACCCAGGCCCCCTTCAGAGGCTCAGAACACGGGGAGCCCAGACCCAGGCCCCCTTCAGAGGCTCAGAACCCGGGGAGCCCAGACCCAGCACCCTTCAGAGGCTCAGAACCCGGGGAGCCCAGACCCAGGCCCCCTTCAGAGGCTCAGAACACGGGGAGCCCAGGCCCAGGCCCCCTTCAGAGACTCAGAACCCGGGGAGCCCAGACCCAGGCCCCCTTCAGAGGCTCAGAACCTGGGGAGCCCAGACCCAGGCCCCCTTCAGAGGCTCAGAACCCGGGGAGCCCAGACCCAGGCCCCCTTCAGAGGCTCAGAACCCGGGGAGCCCAGACCCAGCACCCTTCAGAGACTCAGAACCCGGGGAGCCCAGGCCCAGCACCCTTCAGAGGCTCAGAACCCGGGGAGCCCAGACCCGGGCCCCCTTCAGAGCCTCAGAACCCGGGGAGCCCAGACCCAGGCCCCCTTCAGAGACTCAGAACCCGGGGACCCCAGACCCAGCACCCTTCAGAGGCTCAGAACCCGGGGAGCCCAGACCCAGCACCCTTCAGAGGCTCAGAACCCGGGGAGCCCAGGCCCAGGCCCCCTTCAGAGACTCAGAACCCGGGGAGCCCAGACCCAGCACCCTTCAGAGACTCAGAACCCGGGGAGCCCAGACCCAGCACCCTTCAGAGGCTCAGAACCCGGGGAGCCCAGACCCAGCACCTTTCAGAGACTCAGAACCCGGGGAGCCCAGACCCAGCACCCTTCAGAGGCTCAGAACCCGGGGAGCCCAGACCCAGCACCTTTCAGAGACTCAGAACCCGGGGAGCCCAGGCCCAGGCCCCCTTCAGAGACTCAGAACCCGGGGAGCCCAGACCCAGACCCCCTTCAGAGACTCAGAACCCGGGGAGCCCAGACCCAGCACCCTTCAGAGACTCAGAACCCGGGGAGCCCAGACCCAGCACCCTTCAGAGGCTCAGAACCTGGGGAGCCCAGGCCCAGGCCCCCTTCAGAGGCTCAGAACCTGGGGAGCCCAGACCCAGCACCCTTCAGAGGCTCAGAACCCGGGGAGCCCAGACGCAGGCCCCCTTCAGAGGCTCAGAACCCGGGGAGCCCAGACCCAGGCCCCTTCAGAGACTCAGAACCCGGGGAGCCCAGACCCAGGCCCCCTTCAGAGGCTCAGAACACGGGGAGCCCAGACCCAGGCCCCCTTCAGAGACTCAGAACCTGGGGAGCCCAGACCCAGCACCCTTCAGAGGCTCAGAACCTGGGGAGCCCAGACCCAGGCCCCCCTCAGAGGCTCAGAACCCGGGGAGCCCAGACCCAGGCCCCCTTCAGAGGCTCAGAACCTAGGGAGCCCAGACCCAGCACCCTTCAGAGACTCAGAACCCGGGGAGCCCAGACCCAGGCACCCTTCAGAGGCTCAGAACCCAGGGAGCCCAGACCCAGCACCCTTCAGAGGCTCAGAACCCGGGGAGCCCAGACCAGGCCCCCTTCAGAGGCTCAGAACCTGGGGAGCCCAGACCCAGGCCCCTTCAGAGACTCAGAACCTGGGGAGCCCAGGCCCAGCACCCTTCAGAGGCTCAGAACCCAGGGAGCCCAGACCCAGCACCCTTCAGAGACTAAGAACCCGGGGAGCCCAGACCCAGGCCCCCTTCAGAGGCTCAGAACCCGGGGAGCCCAGACCCAGCACCCTTCAGAGGCTCAGAACCCGGGGAGCCCAGACCCAGGCCCCTTCAGAGACTCAGAACCCGGGGAGCCCAGGCCCAGCACCCTTCAGAGGCTCAGAACCCGGGGAGCCCAGACCCAGCACCCTTCAGAGACTCAGAACCCGGGGAGCCCAGACCCAGCACCCTTCAGAGACTCAGAACCCGGGGAGCCCAGACCAGGCCCCCTTCAGAGGCTCAGAACCTGGGGAGCCCAGACCCAGGCCCCTTCAGAGACTCAGAACCTGGGGAGCCCAGGCCCAGCACCCTTCAGAGGCTCAGAACCTGGGGAGCTCGGACCCAGCACCCTTCAGAGGCTCAGAACCCGGGGAGCCCGGACCCAGCACCCTTCAGAGACTCAGAACCCGGGGAGCCCAGGCCCAGCACCTTTCAGAGACTCAGAACCCGGGGAGCCCAGGCCCAGGCCCCCTTCAGAGACTCAGAACCCGGGGAGCCCAGGCCCAGCACCTTTCAGAGACTCAGAACCCGGGGAGCCCAGACCCAGACCCCCTTCAGAGACTCAGAACCCGGGGAGCCCAGACTCAGCACCCTTCAGAGACTCAGAACCCGGGGAGCCCAGACCCAGCACCCTTCAGAGACTCAGAACCCGGAGAGCCCAGGCCCAGCACCCTTCAGAGACTCAGGACCCGGGGAGCCCAGACCCAGCACCCTTCAGAGACTCAGAACCTGGGGAGCCCAGACCCAGCACCCTTCAGAGACTCAGAACCTAGGGAGCCCAGGCCCAGGCCCAGCACCCTTCAGAGGCTCAGAACCCAGGGAGCCCAGACCCAGCACTCTTCAGAGGCTCAGAACCCGGGGAGCCCAGACCCAGGCCCCTTCAGAGACTCAGAACCTGGGGAGCCCAGGCCCAGGCCCAACACCCTTCAGAGACTCAGAACCTGGGGAGCCCAGACCCAGCACCCTTCAGAGGCTCAGAACCCGGGGAGCCCAGGCCTGGGCCCCCTTCAGAGACTCAGAACCCGGGGAGCCCAGACCCAGGCCCCCTTCAGAGCCTCAGAACCCGGGGAGCCCAGACCCAGGCCCCCTTCAGAGACTCAGAACCCGGGGAGCCCAGACCCAGCACCCTTCAAAGGCTCAGAACCCAGGGAGCCCAGACCCAGCACCCTTCAGAGGCTCAGAACCCGGGGAGCCCAGGCCCAGGCCCCCTTCAGAGACTCAGAACCCGGGGAGCCCAGATCCGGCACCTTTCAGAGGCTCAGAACCCGGGGAGCCCAGGCCCAGGCCCCCTTCAGAGATTCAGAACCCGGGGAGCCCAGACCCTGCACCTTTCAGAGACTCAGAACCCGGGGAGCCCAGACCCAGCACCCTTCAGAGACTCAGAACCTGGGGAGCCCAGGCCCAGGCCCAACACCCTTCAGAGACTCAGAACCCGGGGAGCCCAGGCCCAGGCCCCCTTCAGAGACTCAGAACCCGGGGAGCCCAGATCCGGCACCTTTCAGAGGCTCAGAACCCGGGGAGCCCAGGCCCAGGCCCCCTTCAGAGATTCAGAACCCGGGGAGCCCAGACCCAGCACCCTTCAGAGGCTCAGAACCCGGGGAGCCCAGACCCAGCACCCTTCAGAGACTCAGAACCCGGGGAGCCCAGACCCAGCACCCTTCAGAGACTCAGAACCCGGGGAGCCCAGACCCAGCACCCTTCAGAGACTCAGAACCCGGGGAGCCCAGACCCAGCACCCTTCAGAGACTCAGAACCTGGGGAGCCCAGGCCCAGATCCAGCACCCTTCAGAGACTCAGAACCCGGGGAGCCCAGGCCCAGCACCCTTCAGAGGCTCAGAACCCGGGGAGCCCAGACCCAGCACCCTTCAGAGGCTCAGAACCCGGGGAGCCCAGGCCCAGGCCCCCTTCAGAGACTCAGAACCTGGGGAGCCCAGGTCCAGGCCCCCTTCAGAGACTCAGAACCTGGGGAGCCCAGGCCCAGGCCCCCTTCAGAGGCTCAGAACCTGGGGAGCCCAGGCCCAGCACCCTTCAGAGACTCAGAACCCGGGGAGCCCAGACCCAGCACCCTTCAGAGACTCAGAACCCGGGGAGCCCAGACCCAGCACCCTCCAGAGACTCAGAACCCGGGGAGCCCAGGCCCAGGCCCCCTTCAGAGACTCAGAACCTGGGGAGCCCAGGCCCAGGCCCCCTTCAGAGGCTCAGAACCTGGGGAGCCCAGACCCAGCACCCTTCAGAGACTCAGAACCCGGGGAGCCCAGGCCCAGCACCCTTCAGAGACTCAGAACCCGGGGAGCCCAGACCCAGCACCCTTCAGAGACTCAGAACCCGGGGAGCCCAGACCCAGCACCCTTCAGAGACTCAGAACCCGGGGAGCCCAGACCCAGCACCCTTCAGAGACTCAGAACCTGGGGAGCCCAGGCCCAGACCCAGCACCCTTCAGAGACTCAGAACCCGGGGAGCCCAGGCCCAGCACCCTTCAGAGGCTCAGAACCCGGGGAGCCCAGGCCCAGGCCCCCTTCAGAGGCTCAGAACCCGGGGAGCCCAGACCCAGCACCCTTCAGAGACTCAGAACCCGGGGAGCCCAGACCCAGCACCCTTCAGAGACTCAGAACCCGGGGAGCCCAGACCCAGCACCCTTCAGAGGCTCAGAACCCGGGGAGCCCAGACCCAGCACCCGTCAGAGACTCAGAACCCGGGGAGCCCAGGCCCAGGCCCCCTTCAGAGACTCAGAACCTGGGGAGCCCAGGCCCAGGCCCCCTTCAGAGGCTCAGAACCCGGGGAGCCCAGACCCAGCACCCTTCAGAGGCTCAGAACCCGGGGAGCCCAGACCCAGCACCCTTCAGAGACTCAGAACCCGGGGAGCCCAGACCCAGCACCCTTCAGAGACTCAGAACCCGGGGAGCCCAGGCCCAGGCCCCCTTCAGAGACTCAGAACCTGGGGAGCCCAGGCCCAGGCCCCCTTCAGAGGCTCAGAACCTGGGGAGCCCAGGCCCAGGCCCCCTTCAGAGACTCAGAACCCGGAGAGCCCAGGCCCATCACCCTTCAGAGACTCAGAACCCGGGGAGCCCAGGCCCAGCACCCTTCAGAGACTCAGAACCCGGGGAGCCCAGGCCCAGGCCCCCTTCAGAGACTCAGAACCCGGGGAGCCCAGGCCCAGGCCCCCTTCAGAGGCTCAGAACCCGGGGAGCCCAGGCCCAGCACCCTTCAGAGACTCAGAACCCGGGGAGCCCAGGCCCAGCACCCTTAAGAGACTCAGAACCCGGGGAGCCCAGGCCCAGCACCCTTCAGAGACTCAGAACCCGGGGAGCCCAGGCCCAGGCCCCCTTCAGAGACTCAGAACCCGGGGAGCCCAGACCCAGCACCCTTCAGAGACTCAGAACCCGGGGAGCCCAGGCCCAGCACCCTTCAGAGACTCAGAACCTGGGGAGCCCAGGCCCAGCACCCTTCAGAGACTCAGAACCCGGGGAGCCCAGACCCAGCACCCTTCAGAGACTCAGAACCCGGGGAGCCCTTGCGATGCCTGGATGCTGGATTCCGGGGGGGGGGAGTGAGACCACAGAGACGGCAGGACAGCACCCCTGTTCCTCCCCTGTCCCTGAGGCACGGGGACCTCAGCTCTGAGGACCTGCGGCCTCAGCCCATCTGCAGACGGAAGGGCAGGACCATTGCCCAGGAGGAGGCTGAGGCCCCCTCTCCTCTGACCCTGACTCCGGTCACCTCTCAGCAGCCTGCCCCGCCCTCCAGCCCAATGGCTCCCTCGCAGGTGGGTCCTGCCCGGTGACAGCTGCTCCCAGTTCCCACCTTCCCCTCCCCTCCTCTCCATGGGCATTGGGACAGGCAAGCTCCCCACCTTCACAGGGCGGGGGTGGGGTGGGGGGTTCAAGGTTGGCCAGTGCAAGGTCACTCGTGCAAGGTCACAGCTCGGATGTGGTGGCTCGGAGGCCCTGCATCCTGCACAGCCTCCTTGAGCCCCTGCGGACCACGTTCTGGGCGGGAGAGTGCCGCTGGAGTCACTGGGCTGACCTGTGGTCAGGCAGCGCTGCCCCGAGTGGGGCTGGTGGGCTGGTGTCGGCAGAATACCAGGAGGCCAGGCCGCCCTCGTCCCGCCTGTTGAGTCCCCCTGAGGTCTCCCGAGAGCGGGCAGCTGGAGGGGGTCACAGGTGCCCTGAGCGGGCTCAGCCAGGTGGTGGGGCAGCCGCCGTGTCAGTGACCACTGGGCACAGAGCAGACAGAGTCCGAGGCCGAGCTGTGAGCAGCGGAGGGGGCAGAGCAGTGCTTCCTGCATGTCCGTCTCCAGGGCAGGGCAGAGGGGAGGGGCGGGCAGGCCTGAGGCACAGGTGTGGCCAGCAGACCCTCCAAGACGCCTGGGCAGGGCCCTGGGCTCCCAAATCCCACCCCCTGAGGGCCCCAGGCTCCCCCCTCCACGCAGCTCCCACTCACCCTGTCCTGGCCTCTGCGTGTCCAGCCCTCCCCGTCCCTGTCCCTGTCCTCCCCTCCCCTCTCCGTCTGACCCCGTCGACCCCTGTGCCCACCCCAGGCTTTGACCTGATGGCAGCCTTTGGGCTGGTGGAGAAGGAGTACGCCTCCGTCCGCGGCGTGGCCATGGAGCCCTCCGCGTTCGGCCCCGCCAGGACCTTCACGCTCTTCAGGGACGCACAGCTGATCCGCCGGACCAGGTGGGTGGCAGAGGCTGTGATGGGGGCACTTCCTGGAGACACAGGCCGTGCTGGGACCCGCCATGTCTGGGCCTGGGGTGGGTGGGTGGGTAGAGGGCTGTGCCTCGCCCCGGAGCAGCGCTGGCAGGACCCCCAGCAATCCTGGGAGGGCGTTCCGCCCCTTACGCCCCATGTTTCCCGTGGGGAAGCCGAGGCAGGAGGTCTCGGCCCTGTGGACCCCCGCAGCGCCCCCCGCCCCCTCTCAGGCGCTCGGTGCCCACACTGTGCCCACAGCGACATCCACCCGGCCGCCCTCCCGCCGGAGCACACGGTGGTCTTCCTCCTGCGGCTCCTCCCCCAGACGCCCCGGGAGCCCTTTGCGCTGTGGCAGATGACGGCCGAGGACTTCCAGCCAGTCCTGGGGGTCCTGCTGGACGGTCAGTCGGGCCCAGGTTGCCCTTGAGGCCTCGCCAGCTGTCGGTCCTCGGCGAGACCCCTGCGGGCCGAGCGAGGGTGCCAAGGCTGCTGTGGGCAGTGGCCACCCTGGGGCCAGCCCCTTGTACCCTGGGTGGGGGGTGGGGCGAGCAGGGGCCTCACGTGCTCCTCGCTCTGCCCCCCCCCCCAGCCGGCAGGAAGTCCCTCACCTACTTCAGCCACGACCCCAGGGCGGCTTTGCAAGAGGTGACCTTTGACCTGCCCGAAGTGAAGCGGATCTTCTTTGGAAGCTTCCACAAGGTCCTGGAAGGTTCTGGAAGGACTGAAACCCACGTCTCTCCCACCCCTGCCCCTCAAGTTCTGGAACGGGCCCCCCCCCCCGGGCTATGCAGGACACGTCCCCGCCTCCCACAGCAGACTGCCCGTCACCATGGCCCTCCCCAGAGTGCTAGAACTTTCCTTGAGAGTTCCCTCGGTCCGGTCGGCCGCATCCCTGCCCCGGTGGTTCCCTCTGCCTCAAACGCCTGAGTTAACTTGGGTTGAAGAACAGCATCCCAGCCCTTCTCTCTGGTCCTGCAAGTCCGGGGAGGGGCCTGCCTACATGCATTCGGTCCAGTTCACCCAGGGGAAACTGAGGCCCAGCGAGGCGGTGGAGTCCCTGAGACTGGGGGCAGGGCCGGGGCTCCAGGGATGGGCACTTGTCCCCCACCCTGCCCGGCCGGGGCTGCGGAGGAACCTCTGTGGCCTCTCGCAGGTGCACATGGCCGTGGGCCGCTCCAGGGTCCGGCTCTACGTGGACTGCAGGAAGGTGGCCGAGAGGCCCACTGGTGAGGCGGGCAGCCCGCCTGCCACCGGCTTCGTCACACTGGGGCGGCTGGCCAAGACCCGGGGCCCCCGGAGCAGCTCAGCCGCGGTGAGCCCTGGCTTCCTCCTGCCTGGCCGGTCGGGGGGCCGGCGGACCCCCAGCCCCTCTGGCTCCGGGCCACGCCTGGCCAACTGCCCTCCCGCCCTGACTTGCAGCTCCAGCTCCAGGTGCTGCAGATCGTGTGCAGCGACACCTGGGCGGAGGAGGACAGGTGCTGCGAGCTCCCTGCCTCGGTAGGTGCGGAGTCCGGGGGGGCAGGGGGGTGGGGGTGGACAGGCCATCCAGGTCATCACGGTGCTGCGAGCTCCCTGCCTCGGTAGGTGCGGAGTTCGGGGGGGCAGGGGGGTGGGGGTGGACAGGCCGTCCAGGTCATCACGGTGCCGGGAGCAATCCGGGAAGGCTTCCTGAAGGAGGGGGCCTCTGGGCAGCGTCTTTGGAGGCCCTGAGGACAAGGCAGTTTAAAGCAGGCCGGGAAGGTCCCAGCTGCAGGGTGGTTGCAGCCAAGCACTTGAGAGCTACTCCCCTTTCCTGTGACTCCCCCTGGGGACCCACTGGGCTTGGCCGTGCTGGTGGGCCTGCTGGGTAGAGAGAGAGGGTGTCCTGCCCCAGGTCCTGTGCTGGGCAGCCTGGGGTGGGCCCACAGGACACAGTCCCCACTCCTCACCCTCAGCCTCCCAGGTGCATGTCTGCAGGTTCCCTGGGTTCTGGGGTCAGACAGGAGCCCGGGAGGTGGTCCCCTGAACGACAGGCCTCCTTTGTTCCAGAAGGAAGGGGAGACCTGTCCAGCCTTTCCTTCTGCCTGCACCTGCTCCTTGCAGAACCCTGGGCCCCCGGGACCCCAAGGACCTCCGGTGAGCCCAGCAGCCCCTCCCTGGCCACATCTTGCTCCCATGCCCACAGACAGGAGCCTGGCCAGCAGTTGTCCCCAGGCCTGGCACACACAGGATGCACTTCACGTGTCTTCCTGCTGCCAGTCAACCCCCAGCCCCCAGGACCCCTCCCGGCAAGCCCCTTCCCTCCCCACGCCAACCCCCCATCTTCTGGTGAGGGCCCAACATGTTCCATCTTTCCCTGTTTGGGTGGGGGTCCAGGACCGTAGGCCTGCAGCTCAGTTGTGACCCCAACTGCGGGACAGGTCCAGCCCTCTACCACCCCCGGGAGAGGCTGCAGGGTGCACTGTGGCGGGCACGTCTGTGAGCACCTGCTCTGTGCGCGGTGGCACACACCTCACAGCAGCTGCGGGAGGGGACCCTCGCCCGGGGGCCCCTTCCCCTTCTCCACCTGAAGGTGGGGACTGGAGTCCAGGGCACTTCTGGGGGCCACAATGGGTTCGGTCCTGCTTGTGCCCCTGCAGGGTCTCCCCGGCAGGAATGGAGCCCCAGGACAACAGGGCTTCCCAGGACCCCGGGTAAGCTGTGGGGAGTCCCGGTGGGAGCTCGACCCGGCCTTCCTGGGGGGGGGCCCCAAGCACATTCACAGGAGTGCAGGAGTGGGTCCTGCGTGGGCCAACCCCAGGCAGAGGGGGCCCCCCAAGCAGGAGCAGGGGGCCCTCCCAGGAGGGGCCAGCTCCCCACTGCACACCCCGCGAATGTCCTAGACTGTCTTGGCGACATGACAGGTGACGAGGGGCGTCCCTGACCAGCAGCGGCAGCACCTGGGAGCCTTGTTGGGACTTCCTTGTTGGACAGACGTCCTTCGGCCCCTCTCCCCTGGGTCACTTTTCCTCCTGGGAGGCTCTGTGCTGCTCCCCTGTGACCCCAACTGTGGGACAGGGCCAGCCCTCTGCCACCCCCGGGAGAGGCTCCAGGCTGCCACGTTCAGGTTCTCACAGGCGGCCCCTCCGCCTCTTGGCTCAGGTCAAGCGTAGATTTCTGCATTCACGTCCATGGAAGAGAATTTTTTTTTTTAATGGAGTTTGGTGCATTAACATGCTGAATCCACAAAAATGACCTGAAAAGCATTTTCCCCTGCAGCCTCCGTTTGCATAGGGCTGGTGTGGTCTGTCCCTCAGAGGAGCGGGCTTCTGTGGCCGGGAGGTGACCTGGGGGTGGGGGTCTTCTTGCTGCTCAGCTCTGTGACCTGGAGAAGCGGCCTCAGGCCCAGGTTCTGGCGAGGGAGCTAGGTTGAGGCGGGATGCCTCCCAGGGGTGGCCGTGGTGGTCAAGACGGTCTGTGGACCTGGGTCTAGATACCACGGGCTGGCCAGAGGCCCCGGGGGGCCGCCGAGGACAGGATCGGGGGTGGGCTTGCGGAAGCCGCCCCTGCCCTCTCAGCCCTCCCCTGCCTGCCTGTGTCTGCAGGGAGAGCCCGGGCCGCCTGGACAGACTGGACCTGAGGGTCCTGGAGGTCAGCAGGGGTCACCAGGGACCCAGGGCCGCACTGTCCAGGGACCTGTGGTAGGTGTTGCTGCTATCCCCGCCCCCGCCCTCCGCCCCGGGACCCTTGTTGCTCAGTCTAGATTTCTTCTCCAGGGTCCACCAGGGGTCAAAGGCGAAAAGGGGGACCATGGACTCCCCGGCCTGCAGGTAGTGGACGGGAGGGTCTCGGGGACGGGGCCTCCTCCTCCTCCTCCTCCTCCTCTGGGTCAGACTCGGCCCCAGCCCGGCCAGCATCTCTGCTCTCTTCCAGGGTTATCCCGGCCACCAGGGTGTCCCCGGCAAGGTTGGCCTCCAGGGTCCAAAGGTGGGGAGAAGCCCGCTGGGGAGGCTGTGGGATGGGATCCCCTCTGCCCCCGCCCCCGCCCACCCGTCCTGCCCCCCACACGCGGCCTGGCTGGGGGAGGGCAATGTCAGCCCATCCAGGGTGGGGGGCAGGCCCTGAGCGTGGCTGGGCTCAACTGACCTCTGAGGGGGCACAGGCGCGTACCCCCCTCACAGGTGTGGGCCGCTGTAGGAGGGCTGTGTAGGGGTCTGAGCCCCTGTCCCAGCCCACCCTTCCTTTGCCCTCAGGGAATGAGAGGCCTGGAGGGCACGGCGGGCCTGCCCGGACCCCCTGGACCCAGGGTAGGCACCGTCTGCCCCCTGAGTGCCCAGCCCTGCCCATCTCCTCTCCCCATCCCCTGAAGTGCTTTGGGCTGCACTGAGCACGATCACCCCTACGAGGTGACCTGGGAGTCCTCACCCTCAGGGGTGGCCCCTTCCCGGACCCCGCTGGGCATGTGATGTCCTGTGTCCCTGGAGCATGGTGGTGGCTGCCGGGCGAGGGGCTTTCTCACCCGCACTGGGTGGCGTGGTGATGAAATACAGCAACCACGGAGCCCCGGTCACGCCTGCTCCCAGCCCCACACGGAGGGAGGCGCCTGGCTGTGGATGTGGCCTGGCCCCTTCTTCCTGCCCGCTGAGCTCGGTGCCTGGGAGCCCCTCTGAGGGAGGGTCCTGGGCTGGGGGTCAGGGAGACGGAGCTGCCCTCCGAGGTGGGCGTGAGGCGCAGCCTGTGGGAGGAATGGGCTTGCCGAGCTGGGGACAGACCGCGGGGTCTAGTCCTGGGCCAGGACAGCAGGGCCAGGGCTGGAGGGAGGAGGGGCCAGGCTCGGGGGCGGGGGATCTGCAGTCCAGCCAGACCTCTGTGTCTCTGCAGGGCTTCCAGGGCATGGCGGGGGCCAGGGGCAGCAGCGGGGAGCGAGGGCCTCCAGGGGCCGTGGGACCCACAGTAAGTCCTCCCTGCACCCTGACAGCCCAACAGACAGCGGAAGGGGGGGGGCACAAGCGTGCACAGTCTCCCCACTGTGGGTGCCCGGGCGTCCCGAGGCCTGAGCACGCAGAGCAAGGGCTTGGGGTTCGTCCACAGCAGGGAGAGCGAGCTGCTCTTCCAGGCCCAGGACTGACAGGCGGGGCAGGCCAGGGACGATGGGCAGGCCAGGGGCGATGGGGAGGGACAGGGCTGCAGCCGGTTCCTGAGAGCCTGGTAAGTGGGGCAGAGACAGGGAGGCAATCTGGGCGGGCCTCCTAGGGGAGGTGTCCCAGCAGCAGGGACCGTCCCCATCCGAGACACAGGTACTTTGCTCACTGGGGACTCATGCCTCCAACCCTCTGAGGATCAGAAATTGTGTCCCCCATGGGGACCTGGATGCCTGGTCGCCCCCAGAAGGACAGACCCCCCAGGCTGGGAGGCAGTCAAGGCTGTAGAGTCAGGAGGTGTGGGAGTATCTGGGCTCCGTCCTGCCACAGGCTGACTCCCCGCCCTCCTTTTCCTCCGGCTCAGGGGCTGCCCGGGCCCAAGGGGGAGCGAGGAGAGAAGGTGAGTGGGTCAGTGGAGGGCGGGCACTTCCTGGGGGCGTGAAGACAGCCTGCCCCCACCCCACCCCAGCCCAGCCAGGCAGCCTGCTCACGGCACTGTGGCCCGTCTCCCCGCACAGGGCGAGCCCCAGTCCTTGGCCACCATCTACCAGCTCGTGAGCCAGGCCTGCGAGTCCGCCATCCAGAGTGAGTGGCCAGGCCTCCCCGCGAGGACCCCAAGCCTGCAGAGCCCGCATGCCGGTCAGGCTGGACAGAGCCCCACGCCGGGTCTTAGCAAACCCACGTCAGGACCCCGGAGCCCTGGGGAGGGAAGGGAGGCTCCTCTCCATCCTTGCTGCCCCCTGATCTGTTCCCTCCACAGCACACGTGCTGAAGTTTGATTCCTTCCTCCACGAGAGCACCAGGCCCCCCATGCCCATCTTGGAGGTCCCTGGACCCCCGATCACACGCAGTGAGGCCTGGCTCCCCGGAGAAGGGGCGCATGGTGGCCCCCACCCCGAAGACAGAGGTACTGACTCCCTTGGGGAGGGGTGTGGGGGGAATCCTGCCCACCCACTGTCCTGGGGCTGGCCTCTGTGTGGCTGTGTGGGGGGTGAGGGAGACAGGGCAGACTGGGGGTCTGCCTGGCCGCCTGGGTCCTCAAAGGGGCCTTCCCTCCATCATCCGGGACGCCTGAGCTCAGGGCCTCGCTGCCCCTCGGTCCCCGCTCTCCCATCTCGGCCACACCCTCGTCCCACCTCCTCGCCTCAGACGGACCCACAGGACGCTCGGTCCACCTGACTGGGGCTGCAGAGCCTGTGACGGCCCAGATGCCGAGATGGACGGAGGGGCTGATGCGCGGAGACAGAGCTGGCAGCCTCCATGGGGGAAAGGAGAGTGGGGGGGGGGGACGGAACACCACTGCACCAGGGTGGGGGAGGGGCCCAGCCTGCGGGAACCCCCACTCGCCACAGCCCAGACGTGACTCTGGGCCCAGCATCCCGCTTTGCTGGCCGGCGCTGTTGTGAAGACCCCGCCTCACCCTAAACCTGTCACCGAGCCCACACTCCGTGCCTGTGTGGGGCTCAGGGGGACCGGTCCCCGAGCTTTCAGCCTCTGCCTGGGACAGAGCAGGGTCCCGAGAGAAAGTGTTGCCACCTGCTGCCCTCGGCCCTATCTCACCCCACCCCCACCCCCGCCCTCTCAGGTGAGCCTGGAGCCCTCGCTCAGACCCAGACCCAGACCCGGAGCGCCCAGACAGGCAGCCCCCGGCCACGGCCGCAGGGGAATGAGATTTCCGGACACCCAGGAGGAGCAGGTGAGTCTGGCCCCGGGGGAGGGGGCAGTGGGGGTGTGCAGGGGCCTCAGAGGAGCCCAGGGGGGCTCTGGGTGTGGGAACCTGCCCAGCGGGGGTGCAGGGGAGCCTGGCCAGGGGTCAGCATGCAGGGAAGCTGGCCAGGGGTCAGCATGCAGGGGAGCTGGCCAGGGGTCAGCGTGCAGGGAGAGCGGGGGAGGGGTCGGCACGCAGGGAGAGCGGAGGAGGGGTCGGCGCGCAGGGAGAGCGGAGGAGGGGTCAGCGTGCAGGGAGAGCGGAGGAGGGGTCAGCATGCAGGGAGAGCGGAGGAGGGGTCGGCGCGCAGGGAGAGCGGAGGAGGGGTCGGCGCGCAGGGAGAGTGGAGGAGGGGTCAGTATGCAGGGAGAGTGGAGGAGGGGTCAGTATGCAGGGAGAGCGGAGAAGGGGTCAGCATGCAGGGAGAGTGGGGGAGGGGTCAGCGTGCAGGGAGAAGGGGTCAGCATGCAGGGAGAGCGGAGGAGGGGTCAGCGCGCAGGGAGAGCGGAGGAGGGGTCAGCATGCAGGGAGAGCGGAGGAGGGGTCAGCATGCAGGGAGAGCGGAGAAGGGGTCAGCATGCAGGGAGAGCGGGGGAGGGGTCAGCGTGCAGGGAGAAGGGGTCAGCATGCAGGGAGAGCGGAGGAGGGGTCAGCGCGCAGGGAGAGCGGAGGAGGGGTCGGCATGCAGGGAGAGCGGAGGAGGGGTCAGCGTGCAGGGGAGCCTGGCTAGGGGTCAGCGTGCAGGGAGAGCGGAGGAGGGGTCGGCGCGCAGGGAGAGTGGAGGAGGGGTCAGTATGCAGGGAGAGTGGAGGAGGGGTCAGTATGCAGGGAGAGCGGAGGAGGGGTTGGCGCGCAGGGAGAGCGGAGGAGGGGTCGGCGCGCAGGGAGAGTGGAGGAGGGGTCAGCGCGCAGGGAGAGTGGAGGAGGGGTCAGCATGCAGGGAGAGCGGAGGAGGGGTCGGCGCGCAGGGAGAGCGGAGGAGGGGTCGGCGTGCAGGGAGAGCGGGGGAGGGGTCAGCGTGCAGGGAGAAGGGGTCAGCATGCAGGGAGAGCGGAGGAGGGGTCAGCGCGCAGGGAGAGCGGAGGAGGGGTCGGCATGCAGGGAGAGCGGAGGAGGGGTCAGCATGCAGGGGAGCCTGGCTAGGGGTCAGCGTGCAGGGAGAGCAGAGAAGGGGTTGGCACGCAGGGAGGGCGGAGGAGGGGTGCACCAGGGACGGAAGATGCCTGGGTCAGGTGGGCGTGGACAGGGTGTGGGAGCATCACCCGCGGGGCTGGTTCTTGCCCAGAGTTCACGGCCCAGCTGGACTCACTGGGCAGTGGGGGTGGGTGGGCTGACCATGTCCCCAGAACTGCCCGTCTTCTCTCTGGCCAGGACGTTCCCCGTGCTGCCTCGAGTGACCTGCACCTCCTCCCTGGAGTCTCGGACACCGCGATGGGCCATGCGGAGGAGCTGAGGGCCTGGGGTGGTGGGAGCCGGAGGTGGAAGGAGGTGGGCAGCCTGGCTGGGCGGGACCCCCTCCTTTGTACCATTCCCAGAGTCACATAAACCCACAGCTCGGCAAGGGAGACGGCTGCTCATTGTGAGGAGGGGTGCGGCGTGTGCGCCCCTGTAGAGTGGGATTGCGACCCCCCGTCACTGATGGGAGCCACCCCAAGGACCCCCTCCAGCCCCACAGTCCCCTGCTGCCCTCCACCCCTCAAGGCCACTGCAGTCCCCGCACCTCAGGGCTCAGCTCTCGCCCAGGCTAGGGATCCTCAGCCTCAGCCCCTCCTCACACCAGGTCACCTGGGTGGGGGTGGGCTCTGGGAACCGTGCCCAAGCCCACCCACAGATGCTTGTGTGACCACCAGGTCCAGCCTGGGCGTGAGCCTCTGGGTGGCCTCAGCCCCCCCACCCCAGCAGTCTCCCCCGGCCAGCCCGTCCACCCTGGAAACTTTGTCAGCTGTGGGCGCCTCTGGTCAGTTCAACACTGAGTAGCTTTCTTTCTTTTCTTTTTTTTTTTTTTTTTTTTTTTTGTATTTTTCTGAAGCTGGAAACGGGGAGAGACAGTCAGACAGACTCCCGCATGCGCCCGACCGGGATCCACCCGGCACGCCCACCGGGGGCGACGCTCTGCCCCTCCGGGGCGTCGCTCTGTCGCGACCAGAGCCACTTTAGCGCCTGGGGCAGAGGCCATGGAGCCATCCCCAGCGCCCGGGCCATCTTTGCTCCAATGGAGCCTCAGCTGCGTGAGAGAAAGAGAGAGACAGAGAGGAAGGAGAGGGGGAGGGGTGGAGAAGCAGATGGGCGCCTCTCCTGTGTGCCCTGGCCGGGAATCGAACCCGGGACTTCTGCACACCAGGCCGATGCTCTACCACTGAGCCAACCGGCCAAGGCCCGAGTAGCTTTCTAAACACCGGGAAGACTTGGGGACGGGGGTCCTTGACAGGCAGTGCCCAGGAGGGCTCCCGTGGAGACAGGTGAACATAGAGAGGAAGAAGGGGGGGGAGGTGGCCAGAGGGACAGCAGGTGCGTGGCTTGTGAGAGGCCTGAGGCACAACCCGGACACGGCAGGGAGGCCGAGCCCAAGGCTGGGAGAGGGGTCAGCACTGGACCTCAGACGGCACGGTAGAAGGGGTCTGGAGTCTGTCCTAAGAGCAACTGGACGTCACAGGGGGTTCTTTCTTTCTTTTTTTTTTTTTTTTCATTTTTCTGAAGCTGGAAACAGGGAGAGACAGTCAGACAGACTCCCGCATGCGCCCGACTGGGATCCACCCGGCACGCCCACCAGGGGCGACGCTCTGCCCACCAGGGGGCGATGCTCTGCCCATCCTGGGCGTCGCCATGTTGCGACCAGAGCCACTCTAGCGCCTGGGGCAGAGGCCACAGAGCCATCCCCAGCGCCCGGGCCATCTTTGCTCCAATGGAGCCTTGGCTGCGGGAGGGGAAGAGAGAGACAGAGAGGAAGGCGTGGCGGAGGGGTGGAGAAGCAAATGGGCGCTTCTCCTGTGTGCCCTGGCCAGGAATCGAACCCAGGTCCTCCGCACGCTAGGCCGACGCTCTACCGCTGAGCCAACTGGCCAGGGCTTCACAGGGGGTTCTAAGCGGGGAACTGATGTGAGCACCTGAAGAGAAACCCCCACCCGTGTCCACAGAGGCAGAGGAGGCTGGGCTCTGTGGAGGCAGATTTGGGGCAGGCTGCAGGCTGAGCCCCTGGCTGGGGGACCCCAGGGACAAGCCCTGGGCTGGAGAGCAGGTTCCAGGGGCCGCCGGGAGCCAGGTGGTGGAGGGGAGAGTGTGGGTGGGTGGGTTGGCGAGTCCGGTGTTCACAGGGGAAGAAGCGTGGGCACCACTGTCTCAGCGCTGAGTGGCTTCCCCGGGGTGAGGGCCACCAGGCCGGAGGGGAATGCTGTGGGCCTTGGCCAGGGCTGCAGGTGTGGGAGCAGAGCTCACCTGTCAGGATGCCACCGGAGAGAGCAAGGGGAGGAGAGGGTGGAGCCCCCGGGATGTTTGGTCAAGGAGGCTGGCAAGGGGAGCGGCCATCGTGGGAACGAGGCCGGGGGGGGGGGGCCTGGAACCTCTGCTGGGGGCCACTCACCTTGCGCCTGGGCTGGAGGAAGACGCCAGCCTGCCGCCGGCCCTTGACCGTTTCACCTGTCCACGCGAAGCCGTCCCAGCGCCGACCTCTGCACGCTCGCACACACGTTCACACACGTGTCCGAGCACCACTAACATGCACACAAGCAGGCCCCTCTCTGTGCACACGCACTCACACGGCCACACGCAAGGCACCCTTGTCGAGGTTTGGGAGATGAGTTGACCAGGCAGGGGAACACCTGAGAGCCAAGATGGGCGGGACTGGACCGGACAGAGAAGGACGCGGTCTCCGTGGTCCCTCCGCCCCGGCAGGGAGGGAAGGGTGGGCGTTGCCGGCACGAAGGCGTGAGGCGCCTGTTGGAGGCGTGGTGCAGAGAATGCATCGGGAGAGACAAACCAGAGGGCATGCTGGGTACCAGGGCGCAGGGAAAACTGCATGCTGAGACCAGGTCGGGGTGGCCCGAGGCCGGAGAGGACACGTGGACAGCTCCACCAGGCAGGGAGCACAGAAACGGGGGGGGGGGGGTGTTGAAAGAAGTGGCTTTTTTTTTTTTTCGAGACAGAGAGTCAAAGAGAGGGATACACAGGGACAGACAGACAGGAACAGAGCAATGAGAAGCATCAATCATTAGTTTTTCGTTGCACGTTGAGACACCTTAGTTGTTCATTGATTGATTTCTCATATGTGCCTTGACCGTGGGCCTTCAGCAGACTGAGTGACCCCTTGCTCGAGCCAGCGACCTTGGGTCCAAGCTGGTGAGCTTTGCTCAAACCAGATGAGCCTGCACTCAAGCTGGTGAGCTCGGGGTCTCGAACCTGGGTCCTCCACATCCCAGTCCGACGCTCTATCCACTGCGCCACCGCCTGGTCAGGCAAGAAGTGGCTTTTTAAGATTTGAGAATTCGAGGAAGTTTATGATCTCTCTTTTTTTTTTGTATTTTTCTGAAGTTAGAAGAGAGGAGGCAGACAGACTCCCACATGTGCCCAACCAGGATCCACCCGGCTTGCCCACCAGGGGGCGATGCTCTGACCATCTTGGGGCGTTGCTCTGCTGCAACCAGAGCCATTCTAGCGCCTGGGGCAGAGGCCATGGAGCCATCCTCAGTGCCCGGGCCATCTTTGCTCCAATGGAGCCTCGGCTGTGGGAGGGGAAGAGAGACAGAGAGGAAGGAGAGGGGGAGGGGTGGAGAAGCAGATGGGCGCTTCTCCTGTGTGCCTTGGCCGGGAATCGAACCCGGGACTCCTGCACACCAGGCCGATGCTCTACCTCTGAGTTTATGATCTCTTAAAAAAAAAAAAAAGTTGATCTTTTAAATGTAGATCTGTCCACACAAAGCACAACGGAGGCATAAGGAACATCTTTGAACACAGACAGGGGCCGGTGGGGAGCAGGTGCTGGGCGGACAGTGACCCCCACGCGTGGGAGGAGAAGCACTTTGATTTTATTTCTGTGGGTTCCCTGGCATTTTCTCCGGGTCCCGGCCGCTGCCTGTGAGGCCCCCCTCCCGACACAGAAGCGCCTCTGCGGCCGGGCCCAGTGCCAGGGCCGCTCCCGGCAGGTGCCGGCCCATCTGGCGGCCGATCCGCTTACGTAAGGGGGATTGAGGTGCTCCCATCTGAGGTCTGAGTCCCTGTCCCTTTGGAGCCTGTGTCCCCACCACTCACTCTCACTCGTCCTGGAGGAACTGCCCCTTGGGGGGGGGACTGCCTCAGAGTCCAGGACGGGTGCCCGGGTGCCCCCAGGCAGCAGGGAAGGAGAGGGCACCCAGGACTTAGGCACCCTCTCTCTGCACACCGCTCCCAGGCACGAGGACCCTGTGCCCAGGTCAGGGTGCCCAGTGCCCCTCTCACGGTGCCTGGGTGAGGGGCGCTGCTCCCCTAGTCCCTGCACGGGCGGCACGGTCCGGCTGGGGCCAGCGAGTCTGACCTCTGTATGGGGAATTTCACCAGATTGTTCACTCAATGACCCCAAGCGCCTCGGGACACCCGGCTGCCACCTGCCCATGGCTGCCCTGATGCCCGGGGCCGGAGGAGCCTGTGAGCGTGAACAGCAGAAAGATTCCTCCTCTGCCTCCCGCCTCCTTCCTCCACCATTGTCGCTCTTGGGGAGGGGTCGCTGTTCTTTCTCCCCCACCCCCACCCCCACTCACAGACACACCTGGAGACTGAGGATTCTGAACAATCGGGTAGGAGGGGGCAGCATGCATCCGCCCCTGCATACCCCTCCCCCCAGGGCAGTGTTTTCCAGGGTCAGCGTGGACGCTGTGGGGCTGGGGGTGCCACCCAGCACTCCGCCTTGGCGTGGGGGGAACGGCACTGGACCCCCCAGGACTGTGGCTCTGGGACATTCCCCACCACCTCTGGGCGGGACGGCCCTGCGCTGGCGGGGGCGGGGAGGGTGACAGAGGCCCCCAGTGGACGAATCCAAGGGCAGGAGCCCTGTGAGGGCTCTCCTCCACCCCTGCGGGGACCCTACCCCAGAGACCACACTCGGACGCTCCCCGAGTTGGCCCTGGGCAGGTGAGCTGTCCTCCGGGTCCCCCAGCTTCACCACGGCCACTGACCACGTCAGGCACATCCCTGCTCATGTGTGTGACCCAGAGGGGTCTCGGGTCGGGGCTGTGCACAGAGGGGGAGCCCACAGGGCGGTGTCGGGGGGCACAGATGGGGAGGCCGCAGCCTGGGTCCCTCACAAACCCCCAGTGCCCACGGGGACCTGTGGACCCCAGACCCTCAGGACCCCTGGAAGGCGAACGTCTGGACTCCCTGAGCCAAGGGACCCTCCCCCGTCGGGGTCCTCCCCCCAATTTTCTCCAACAGCTCCAGTCCCCAAGGCCCCCTTGGGTACAAAACTTAGGTTTTCACTCATTTTTCTAAACAAAACAAGATAAAACCCGCATAGGCCACCCTGGCCGATGCGATGAGTGTGTTTGCTGAATTGCCTCTGTGCGGTCAGAGAGAGCGGGCCTGGGGGCCGGGGGATGGTGTCCCCACACTCGGGGGTGACAGGCAGCCGGCCTCGGGACCCCACACAAGGAGGGGTACTCGGGGCCGAGAGGGGCAGAGGGTGTGGCCCCAGGACGCAGGCAGGGGCTGCCAGGACCTGTGTAGAGAGGGCAGTCGGACGCCCGTCCTGGGCAGGAAGCCAGTGTATGGCCATGCTTCGGACAAACTTTAATAAGACTCAGGCAGCGACACCCCCTGCAGGTAAGAACAAGCACTGACCGGCTGGGCCACCCACCAGGCCGGTCCCAGCCCCCGAAGCCACACGGGCTCCCCCGGGGAGGCAGCTGGCAGCAGATGGAGGGGCGGAGTCCGTCCGGCAGGTGGCGCGGCTCCGAAGGGTGCAGGGTCCCTCGGGAACCCTAGATCATGCCGGCCAGCCAGGGCGGCAAGAAGAGGCCCACGGTGCCCAGCAGGCAGACGAGGATGAAGACCCAGAGGAAGATGCGGTCGATGACCATGGCCACGTACTTCCAGTCCTCCTTCACCTGAAACACACGCTCACATCAGGTCCCCGGTGTCCTCTCCTGGCCGCCCGGCTGGCCGGGGAGGCGGGCACACCTGCGTTGAGGTGACCGGGAGGGAGGGGACGCAGAGAAGCGACCTGTCCTGCTGAGGTGGGGCTCGTGCGTGAGCCGTAGGGGCTTGGAGGGGGGAGGGCCCGCTCAGGGGCCGACATCACCGCTGCCGTGGGAGACGGGGGTTCAGCGCTGTGCCCCCCGCTTCACCTGCTTTGAGCATGAACAGCAGAAACATATTCCTCCTCTGTCTACGGAGGAGCCCCAGGGCCCAGGCTGCCGAGGCACAGAGAGGCTATGGGGGGAGGGGGGGAAGAAGACCCCAGCCCGGGCCGGCCACTCCGAGGTCCAGGCTCCTAAACCACCTCTGTGGTGACCCCCAGGAGCAACGAACACGGCTCAGGGAGGCCCGGCCGGGCCACAGCGGGTCCTGGGAGAGCAGCCTGTTGGTGCCCGAGGGACCGGAAAGGGAGCAGCCCCAGGACCCAGGCTGGCTGGGCACGGGTGGGGCAGACAGGCCCTGGGCAAGGGGCAGGGCTCAGCCGTCCCGTTCAGGGCATGCCTGCCGGGGGGGGGGGGGGCTGATTCCGCGTGGGGGGGGGCTGATTCCATGTGGGGGGGGGCTGATTCCGCCTCGCCATTTCCTGCTCTGATTTTGAGAAGGAATCAGGTGTCCCGAGGGTTTGACACCAAACCTCAATGGCCTGTTTATGCCCAGGAAACCGGAGAGCAAACAGGGTCACCTATAAATAAGTCTGCCCTGGACTACCCCGCTGCTGCCGGAGGTCGCGCTGTTCCTGAGGCCTTTCATCCATCCCCCTGGGTGTGCGCCCGGCCCCGGCCCCAGGATGAAACGCCCAGCACAGACCAAAGCTGCCTGCCTGCCCGCCTGCCTGGTCGCCCAGGTGATCTGTGACGTCACACTGTCCCCGGAGGAGCGGCCCACGCTCTCGCTCCAAAGCCAGAACCAGGTGGTGCATCCTGGCACCAGGCGGCCGGGTGAAGGGCGGCCGGAGGCGGAGCTAACTCCAACCAGGCCTAAATGGGGTTAGCGGCTCTCCCTGCTGCTGCAGGCTTTATGTCCTGCAGCCCAAAGGGGCGTCCCCATGAGCTGCTCCTGATGGCCACTCTGGGCCACTTACCCCACCCAGCCCCACCCTGGGGGCCTGGCCAGGACGGGAGCCTCAGGGAGGAGGAGGCCCGGCCAGGCGGGGGTGCAGCTGCTGCGTGCCCCAGAGCTGGCCACCTGCGTCTGGGCACGGTTTCTGGAAACTTGTCTCACCAGCCACTCTCTCCTGCAGAGCGCCTGCTTGTGCCCCCTGGCCCGGGGAACCCCCCGGACGCAGCCTGGGGGCGGGGACTTACCGAGAAGTCCGTATCCTCCGCCTTCAGGTGGCCTGCAATGTACTGGACACCCTCGACGGCCTGCGTCAGGGCGGGCGACAGCGGCAGGTCCCGGGGTGCAGCTCTGGTGTTGCGGGCTTTGAGTGCAGCGTCTGGGGACCCCGGGGATGGCTCCTTGCATTTGCACTTGCAGGGGGAAGCTTGGTCTGGGGGCGGGAGTTTGGCCCAGGGAGCCTTTGGAGAGCCGGCCCTGGGGCCGTTGGCCTGGGGGGCGGCCTCTTCTCGGGGGGCGCAGTTCTGGACGCTCCGAGACCGGCACCGGACATCCCCGTCCTCTGCTTTGCCGGGGCTGGACAGGTACTGGACGCTCAGGGACCGGGCTTTGGCCAGCCCCGGGGCCCGCGTGCTGGTGGGCGAGGAGCAGGGGCCGGCTTCCTCGGCCTTCGCCGGCTGCAGGGCGGGCGCCTGGTCTGAGGGCGAAGACACGGAGGCCGCCTGGGGCTTGGTCAGCTCATCCAGGGGGCCGCAGAAGGACAGGGCAGGCGAGGGGCCGCGGCTCCTCCGGACTCCGCCGGCCGGGCGGGGTCCCCCCTCGGGCTGGGGCCAGAAGGGCGGGGCGCCGGCCACCTTGTGCATGGACTCGATGAGCCGCCGGCAGTTGTCCTTGACCACGGAGGGCCGCTTCATGAAGAGCAGCCGCGGCACGGCGTCCAGGAAGACCCGGCGCACCCAGTGGGGCATGGTGTGCGTGCGCGGCGACCGGTGGTGCACGTTGAGCACGAAGACGGTGACGATGATGGAGAGGGTGACGAAGATCATGGTGAAGAGCAGGTACTCGCCGATGAGCGGGATGACCAGCGAGGTGGAGGGGATGATCTCGGTGATGAGCAGCAGGAAGACCGTCAGCGACAGCAGCACGGAGATGCAGAGCGTGATCTTCTCTCCGCACTCGGAGGGCAGGTAGAAGACCAGCACGGTCAGGCAGGAGATGAGCAGGCAGGGCACGATGAGGTTGATGGTGTAGAAGAGCGGCAGGCGCCGGATGACAAAGGCGTAGGTGATGTCCGGGTACACCTCCGCGCAGCACTCGTACTTCCGGGTGTTGTAGGTGCCCACGGCCTCCACGATCACCCACTCGCCGCTCTCCCAGAAGTCCAGCTGGTCCACGCGGCTCTGCGTGGTCACCAGGTCGATCTTGGCCTTGTCGTAGGTCCAGGACCCGAACTTCATGGTGCAGTTCTGCTGGTCGAAGGGGAAGAAGGTGACGTCGATGCTGCAGGAACTCTTGTAGATGGCGGGCGGCGTCCACTGCACCCGCCCGTCGTGGAAGAGGTGGGCCTTGGTCAGGTGGGTGACGGCGAAGTCCCCGTCCGCGCTGGGCGGGAAGAGAGGGGTGAGACGCGGGGGCGGGGGGGGGGGGGAGGCCGACGCCCGGCCCCCGGGGGCACCTGCCGCACGACCCCGGGTCTGGGCTCCAGGCAGGGGCGGCCTGGCTGTGCCGCTGTCTCAGACTCAGTTTCCCCACCAGGGCCCGGCTGTCCACTCGGACCTGGTGATGCTCACCCAGGCGGAGGCGGCAGCCCCCCCCGCAAAGCCCCCTAGGGGAAGCTGGCAGGAAACCTCCCCTCGGCCCCCAGGAGACCCTCACTGGCAGCACCGCCCGCATCATGCTGGTCTCGGCACCAGCACAGGTGCCGTCCGGCCTTGGCAAGGCCCCTAGAGGGACTGAGGGATGGCCCTGTGCTCTGCACATGGAACCCAGCACGAAGGAGCGGCACGGCTGGGACCCCCCTGGCGAGGCCTGGGCCCTGTCCCCAGTGCGGGCTCCTCTGGGTCGGGCAGAGAACAGCATCACCCCGCAGGACCTGGTCCCGCCTCCCACCCCAGCGGGGCGTGGAATCAGGGTGAACCGTCCAGCCGTGAGCCTCTCTGTGCCGGGCTTGCTGTGTGGGGCTGCGGCCCTGAGCCAGGCAGGCGCAGACAAGCCCTTTGTGGGTCTGGCTGGCCAACGCCCCTGCTCTAGGCCCCGAGATGCCCCAGGACTGGTCTTGCCACACCTTGTGCTCCAAGTAGGCAACACAGCCTCAGGTGTGTGATCTCCCAACACGAGGGGTGCCCCGGAGCCATCTGGAAAGCTGGGCTCTGCCCCCGCACGTCCACTCGGCCAGCAGCTCCGGCTGACCGCTGGGCCCTGCTCATGTGCCCACCTCTGGCCTGCAGCCACGGCTGCCCCAGGACCTGGGCCCACTCGGTGGCTATGGTGCAGCCAGCACGGCACCAACCACACCCCACAGAGAAGCTGACGTCCCCTCCCCCCCACTACCTCCCACAGGTCCCGGCAGCAGCGAGGGGGGGCGGAGGGTTTAGATGGCAGCCCCCTCTCCTAAGCAGCTGCGGAGGACCCTGAGGCTGAGGAGCTGAGTGTGGACCCCAGGAAGGCGGGGTGGCGGGAGGCCTCAGGCTTGTGGTTCGGGCTGGAGGCTTGCTGAGAGCCTGTCCCCCCACACTCCCCCAGCTGACCCCTCGCTTAATGTGCCCTCGAAACCGCCTCCGTGGCCCCTCATCCCTCACGTGCAGCACTTTCCCGCGGCCATTACTGGAATCAATTAAGTTGGAAGAGAAGCTCCCTCGTTCTCAAAGAGCAACGTTTTGTAGGTCAGACCCAGTGCCCCGGGGGCCGGAAAGGGGGCTGTGTGTGGGGGTCTGCGGGGGTCTGTGTGGGGGAGGGGGCGGGGCTGCTTCAGAGGGTGGGAGGGACCACGGGCACATCTCTGTGGGCACTGTGAGAGCCCCCTGAGCCTGAGACGGGAGCTGTGGGCACGAGTTCAGCCACGACGCGGTAGGGACCCAGGGGCAGGCTGTCCTGGCTCGGAGACCCCCAGTGAGGGTCCAGGGCAGGACCAGTCTGAGCCCCCTGTCTGCTACCCGGACTCTCAACACAGAACCGTCCACACGAGCAGATGCCAGCTCAGCTCTGGGGCTGGGACACGGCTTTGTTCGCTCAGGAGTGTGAGGAGTGGGTCTGGGGGCTTGTGGTGATGACCACCGGGAGGGGCCGGAGAGCCCAGATGGGGAGGAGGGGTGCAGGGGGCTGAGAGTGGACCGAGGCTGGCAGCCCGGGGCCCCCACCACCCCTCCCTGCGAGAACCCCGCATGTCCACACTCCAGGAACGGACGTGGCTCGTAGGGCAGGGGACAGGTTCTGGAAGTGACCCCAGCCGCAGGGGGCAGCTCGGGGGCCTGCAGTCGTGGGGTGGGGGTGGGATCCAGCCCCTTTTCCCTGTCCCCGGTGGGGGGGAGTCCAGGCCAAGCGAGACAGAGGGGCCCACCCAAGATCCCTGGGGCGGGTCTGGCAGCCACGGAGGCCCCGACGCCCTCACTGCACCCAGGCCCCTCGACCTCCTTGCTGCTTTGGGTGAGGCCCAGACAGGCCACCTCTCGCTCGCCCGGCCTGGGCAGAGCCGCTGGACGTGGGCACCTGCCACCTCGCCTGCTGGGACCCCCCAGCCCCGCCTCCCGCCAGGCTCACTTGTTGTAGAGGACGATGTCCGGCCGCCAGATGAGCTCGGAGGGGATGCGGATGGAAGTGACGTTGTCGTAGTCGCCGGGGTCCCAGCGCAGCTTGTAGTCACGCCACTCCTGTGGGGCGGGGGGGGGAGAATGGGGCGGCCGCGGGGGGTGAGCGGCAGGAGAGGGGAGGCCGGGGTGGGGGGGCGGGGCGGGGGCTCCCCTCCCACTCACCTGCTTCACCCACACGTTTGTCGTCATCATCTGGTTCTTCTCGTCCTAGGACACAGACGAGGAAAGGAGTCACGGCCCCCCCTTGGGGACGGGGCCCGTTAGGACAGGCCCAGGCTGAGCGAGCACGGGGCAGGAGTGAGCACCCCGTCTCTGGAAGTAATCAAGCCAGAGATGGCGGGCCCAGAGGGACACGGGGACACAGGGACAAGGCCTGCCTGCACCTTTTTGGAAGGAAAGCAAGGGCAAGCTTCGGCCAAAGGCATGGGCGGCTGGGGCCTGCACCTTCCCCCAGGTGTGGACACTTGTGTGTGGGACAGGGAGGTGCCCGAGCCCCCCACCCCGCCCCGGCTGAGAACCTGCCCTGCTCTGTCCCCTCTGCACACGAGGCCTAGGCGAGCAGGCGCCTGCCCCCTCTGGCGGCCACCACATCCGTTCTGTATGCGCCAGGCCTCCACTCAGACAAGCCCCCAGCTGGCCGTGTCCACTGCCCTTGGCCCTGCTCCACCGTGGGTCCACCTAGGACAGGCCACTCAGCTGAACAAGCGGGACTCCCCCAGAAAAGGATGCTGGGGAGTATGTGTGACCTGAGCAGAGCCAGGAACGGATAGCTCTCAGTCCTGCCCTTCCCTCTAGGAAGAGGGCCTGCCCTGCCACGCCCCACCCTCCCCCCCCCCCCGCCCCCCAGGCGCAGGGAGCTTCAAGGTGACCGGCAGGGCCTGGCTTCCTTCCCCAGGTGGCGGCCCAGCTCCGTTAGTGCAATGTCAGCTCAGGGCCAGGGAAGCATCGGCGATGCCCCAGGCTCCTCTGCAGATGTAAACTCACACGCCCCAGCACTCCAGCCCACAGTTCTGCAGCAAATACGTGAGCCCCGCGAGGGGAAAGGCACAGCACCCAGCCCCTTCCACCTACAGCCTGGCCCAGGCCTCAGCGAGGACGGCTCATCAGCACCCCTGTGGGTGCGGGTGTGCCCCATGGTCAGCCCCAGTGCCACAGCACAGACTGGGAGCTGGTCCCCCCACCTCACTCCTGCCTGGTGCTACCAGGGGCCTGGGGTCTTCCCTCCCAGCCTGGGCCTCTCCTGGGCAAACGGGGGAGCGAGGAGCCCCAGGGAGCCGTGCAGCCAGGTCTGGGGTGCAGCCGGAACCCTGAGCGACCGCCTGCGCCAGCCGCCACGCTGAAGCGTGTTTGGGAACCTCTGCAGGGTTAGGAACCTGGACGCCTCCAGCTGCCTTCCCGAGGGGCCCCAGCCAGGAGCACTTTGCAGGAACCACTAGAGGTCAGCTCCGGAATGCCTGAGGCAAACGGAAGCCTCGCCATGGCTGAGGATGGGCAAGCCGATGGGGTCTCCCTGCTGATGGGGCCCATGCTGGCCCTGTGTCCTTCTGAAGGTGGCCACAGCCCCTCCCACCTCCCAAAGCCCCTCAGCATTGCCTCTCAGCCCAAGGTGGCAATGCTGTGCTTACGCTAGTTCACAGGGCAGAAGACAGGTGGGCGGCCCTTGTGTCACCATGACGGTGTCCGCCGGACACCAGGGCCCTCAAGCCCCTCACTGAGCCAACTCAGGGTGAGGGTCCTGGCAGGGGGGCGGGCGGGCAATTGGGGACCTCTGTAGCCCCTGCAGCTGGATGAACCAGGCTTTCAGAGGCCCCCTCCCTGCCAGGCTGGAGCCCACATTCCAAGGCCTTGGGGACCCCACCCCAGCTGTGTGCCCATCACCCCGTCAGGTCATGCTCGCAGGATGGGTCCCCACCCCAAATGGGTGCCCCAGCCCCTCCAGAGCAGTGGCCACTTAGAGGCTGGACCCCAGCATCCTTCCAGCAACCCTGTTAGTCCCTAACCAGGAAGGTTAATACACCTCAGACCCTGCGCTCTACACCTCTGCATCATAGGGACCCGCCGAGGTCAGGTGCTGCCCCATCAGGTGCATGATTTACACAAAAGCGCCCACAACCTGACCTGAGCCCCTGTTCCCCCTCCCCCCAGCGGAGGCATTTCTACCCTTTGCTTCAGGGGCTGACAGCCCCTCCCAAGGCTGAAGACGCGGCTCTGGGGTCTCCCCATGTCAGGGAGAGACAGGCAGGGCCCGGGCGGGATGTGCAGGCTGCAGCCCTCAGAACCTGTGCAGGCTCCTCAGCCCCGGGGCCCCTGCCAGGACCATGGGTGACAGCCAAGGGGACCCCGAGCTCCCCCGACCCCCACCGCCACACCTACCACGTCAATGAGCTGTGCGATGGACAGGCCGAAGTGGACAAAGACCACATCCGAGATGTTGGCCACGGGCCGGGACCACTTGTTGTAGCCGGAGAAGAGTTTCTTCAGCAGCCGTTCCTCTGCGTGGACCCGCGTCTCCACGTGGCTGCTCACTGGGGACGGACCAGCATGTGGTGGTTCAGGAGCAGGGTTCGGTGGCCCTCCAGACTGACCTCCAGGCTGCCCTCAGCCTCATGCCAGGTTGTGCTCGGCTACCCTGTTTCCCTCCATCTCTGCTGGCGTATCCCTCTCACCTCAGGACCTTTGCACATGCTGCCCCACTCCCTGCCTCTGGACAACTGTTCCCACAGGTTCTGATATGGGTAAGTATCTCTGGCCATCAGCAGTCCTAGGACCCTTGCCTCGCAGCACAAGGTGGGGGTAACCACAGGATGAGGGACAGAGGGCCGTAGGGGGCAGAGGGCAGACCCAGGCAGGTACAGAGAAGAGGAGCAAAGGTCCAACCACCCAGAACCTGCCTCCAGCGGCTGCCACCAACCCCAAGTGTGGCCCAGGAAGAAATGACCCTCCCCCAATGCCTTGAGGGGCATTTTAATGCTGACCCTGACAGCCAGCCTGGCACCCTGTGTTCTTGGATGGACACACAGACTGCCCTCCCAGAAGGCTGGAGAGAGCCCCCCACCGGGGTGGCGGCCTGGGAAGCTGTCCCTTGCATTCCACGGTCCATCTCAATAGTCAGCCTGCTGTCTGACCGCCTCCCTGCCTCCTGAGTGGTTTGGGAGAGGGATGGGAGACTCCGTGCCCTTGTCCCTCTTCTAGTCCTGCTCACCTGTGAGTCAAAGACAGGACCTGAGGAGGGCTCGTGCACCCTTGGGCTGGGTCCTAGACCCAGACCCTGCACTCCCAGCCTACAGCCCAACCTTGCCTCCTGGCCCCAGTGACCAGGAAGACGTCGCTTCTCCTCAATGAGGAGGCCAGGGGTTCAATTCCCTCCATCCCCCCTGAATAGCAAGGTGGCTGCCCGGATGGGAGGGGAGGCGGAGGGGATTGGAACTTCTCCGTCCTGATGAGCCTGGAAGCGCGGAAAATGCGGGAGGCCACCCCTGTGATCCCCTAAAATCAGGAGCACGCGTGGGGGCGGGGCAGGTCTGCAGGGGAAGGGGCTGGGGGCTGGTGAGCCAGATGGACCCCTCTTTTCTCCACCTGACTTGGGGCGTCTGGGTCCAGCTGCCGAAAGGAGAGCCCACCCCCACCCCCCAAGCCCGCTCCCCACATGCGGGCGGGTTAACTCCTTCCTCGCCCCGTTCAGCCGCTGCCGCAGGACCGCCTCGGCTTGTCAGGGACGGGGAGCCTCCGCCGTGGCCCCGTCGCGCGCACCCGCGGTTTGGGTCCGCAGCCAGGGACCTCCCTGAAAGGGGCAGAGAGGAGCCCTCCAGCTCCCTGAAACTTACCGGGCAGGAGGCCGGCCCCCAGGAACAGCAGCAGCGGCAGCGGCGGCGGCGGCGGCGTCGCCCAGGAACCCCCGAGATCCATGGCGCACCCAGCCGACTCTAGACGCGGGCGGCTGCCGGCTCCGCCGCGTCCTCGCTCCGAGGCCCGCGTGCGCCCAACTTCATGCCCCCTGCGCCGCTTCAGCCACACCGTCCACCGGGCCGGGCTCGCTGCTCTCCCCGCGGGGCCGGGAGTGCGGGGCCGTGGGCTCCGCGGCGCAGCCCCGCCCGGACCTGCCCGCCTCCAGCCGGAGGGGAGGAGAGGGAGAGGGAGAGGGAGGAAGTCGGAGGGCGGGCGAGCACGGGGGCGGAGGGGGCGGGCGAGCACGGGGGCGGGGGAGGCGGGGCTCAGCCGCCGCGTAAAGTTTCCCTCGTGCTCCGGGGCTGGGGACGTGCCCGCGCCACGGGTGGAGGGACCGTGGTCACGGCGCGCCACCGGGAGACGCCAGCGCGGGGCTGGTTTCCGAACCCAGAGGCACTGACCCCACCCTAGTCCCCAATCCTCAGCCCCCGCGCCCCACCGCCTGCCTGGAGGGCAGGTGCGTACCCAGGGGTTCCGGGCGCGAGGCGGGGCGCCCCGCACGCTTCTAGTTAACTCCATCACCTCCACCCCGCTTAGAAATCACAGGTCCCTCGTCAGCTTTCCGGGGAGGCGTTCAGGAAACTGCCCACCCCTATCCGCCTGTCGCCGGCGGACCAGGAGCATGTCGTGGGGAGCCCGACCCACTGCCCGCGTTCCTGGGATGAGGGAAGGAGCCTACCGCCCCTGCACCCTCGCGAAGCCTCGTCTTGCAGCGTGCAGGTCCGGCCTGGGGCGGGATTCCCTGTCCCACCTCCGCGCAGCCTGCGAGCCCGTGGACTGGAGGGTGTGAGGACAGCGCCCACAACGCACGCTGTGGGCAGTGGCCGTGGGGCGGCCGCGGAGGGTTTCAGACCCAGGTGCCAGGAGAACACACCCCGGGCGCGCCGGGACTGGTCTTCAACACTATGGGTCAGAACCGAGATGCCGGCGCGGGCGTGCTGGGTGCCTGGGCGGGGGCTCCGCCCTCAGGCAGGTCCAGGTGGCCGCTGTCCGAGCAGGGAGGAGCCGCGTTGTGCAGTGGGACCACAGTCTGCAGCGAGGAGAGGGCGCGCGCCGCAGAAACACGAGACCCGCGGCCATTCCTGCGCCCGCGTTACCCAATCCCCCCCTCCTCACTTCCCATCCCTGTGCTGGGGCTCTCCGGGGGACCGAGCTCCCCAAACGGAGACTTAGAGCCAGGACGGGGGCAGAGGACTGAGGGCTGGAGACATCTCCGCCTTCCTCTTACGCGGGCACCTCGCCACTGGAGGGGCAGCAGATGGGTCAGAGGCCCCTCCTCGGCCCCCTTACCCAGACACCAACGCTCAGTGAGTGACAGGTTCTGTGGTAAGGCGCCGCTTCCAGCAGGGACAGGCCCTGCTCCGCCCCCTCCTGCCCCTGCCTCTTCCCCATGTCTCCACTCTTCACAGCCAGTTATCTGTCCGCTCTGGGCAGGTACAAAGAGACCTTTCCAGTGCTGGGTCCTGCGTGTGCAGTTTCAGCAGCGATGGTCATTCTAGATGCTGGCCCATGCAAATGAGACAGGTGGGTTCACTGGGCTCCTGCAACACCCTTAGGAGGCGGGCTCTCTGCTTATCCCTGCATTCTGATGAGAAAATGGACCCACAGAGAGGCTAAGCCACCTGCCCAAGGTCACACAGCCAGTCGTGAGATTCCAACCCAGGTCACCTGTCTTCGGGGCCTGCACTCTGGCTTCCTTCCAGCCACGGGCATGGCATGTCTCAGGGCTGACCTGTGTCCTGCCGGCCCTCCTTGGAGCCAGGGAAGCCTGCCCTCATGGACACCACCCAGCCCCACGTGTGGCTCTCCCTGGGACCATGCCACAGACCCCAGGCCTGGTCTGGTCTCTGTCGTCTTTCCACAGGTGGGGGCCAGAGTCTCTCGCCTCCTCTCCTCCTTACCCACCCACGTCCCCCAGTGCTGTGCCAGGCCCTGGATTCTTCTGGCATCTTCCTGTGCTGTCATGAGCCAGCTCTGTGCGAGGAACCGGCACGTTCTCCAAGCTGATTGGAGAGGTGGACTGAACCGGGAGCTGGGGAACAGGCTCCGGCTGGGGGCCAGGGAGCGGAGGATGGTTCCAGACCCCACCCCACCTCCAGCGCGGCAGGCCAGGGCCGCTTCCTGGCCAGGGCAGGGCCACACTAGGGTTCAAACGTGCTGGAATGGAACCGCAGTCCAGGGAGGTTGATTGAGTGCTGATGACTCCAGGGAAGGCGGGGACAGTCCCCCGCTCTGCTGTCCCCAGAACAAACAGTGCCGGATGTGACGTTCACAGAGTCGACCCCACGGCCTCTTATCCGTGGAAGAAGCCAGCGGTGCTCCGGGCCAGGTCCCCCCCAACCGCATCCGAACGCCTATAAGCAGCGACCATCGTTCCACTGGGTTCTGGCCCCCTCGCCTCAGAGGCTACCCAGCCTGGGCTCCAGCTCCCAAACCTGCTCTTTATGACGGCCACCTAGGGGAGACTCTGGTGAGAGCTGATGTGTCCCAAGGGCTCACGCAGAGGTCGGGCAGGGCCCCCACCCCGGGCCCCAGGCCGGTGCTGGCGTTGTTCCCCGGGGCTGGCGTCCACCCACAGGCTGCCAGCTCTGGCCTCTGTTCCCTTCACTTTAGCTCCAGCAGTCGAGGCGGGGGCCCTCCTGGTCCTTCGTTCCCGCAGGAGGGTTCAGCCGGAGAGCCCAGAGGAGCCAGCGGGCCGGTCCGTCCACCCCTTTCCCGGCGCCTGGTGGGCACGGAGGACTGCCCACGTGCGCCTGCTCACACACATCTGTCCAACCTCATTTAACTTTCCCTGTGGATTTGCTAACGCAGCCAGATTAATCGGGTCTCACTCATTCATTTGCACGGCCGGCCCTCCCCACCTGCGCCTGCTGGAAACCACTGGTTCCCGGAGGAACCTGGGACCCTGGGAGCCTCTGAATGAGATCCTTCCCCCAGACTTCTGGGCCCTCCGGCCAGCTGCTCCAACCGGCCTCCCAGGAAAGGACTCTCCCATTCTCAGACAAAGGGGACCAGCTCTAGAGAGCAGGCACGGCGCCCCCCAGTCTCAGGCAGGGCCTGTCCTCTGAGAGGTGATCCCGGGTGGGGGGTGAGGGGAGGGAGGCTGTGGAGCGGCCCCTCAAAGACCCCTCCCCACACGGGCCCACCAGCCAATGCCATGCCAGCTCCAAGCCACTGCTGAAGTGAGAAGTGTCTCTGTGTTTGCCCTCTGCACCCTCCACCCTGTCCCAAGGACATTTCCATGGTAACCAGTTCTCACTGTAAACAGAGATTTATTTGAATGAAAGGTGGGAGCTTTGTCTGGGAGCCCAGTCCAGGCTGCACAGAGTGTGTGTGTGTGTGTGTGTGTGTGTGTGTGTGTGTGTACGGTCATGTGAGGATTAAGGGAGGGGACCAGAGGGGGCCCATCAGCACTAAGACCCAGTGGGGCTTCTGTGACTATGGTGGAAGCAGGGTCCTACCTGTCCTCCGATCTTTCAGCTGACCTCGAGGCCCACCACCGAGGCAGGGGACGTCCATTCCTGCCTTTTCCAAGCCTTCATCCCAACCGATGACATCTCCATCAATGTTCCCCATGTCTTCCTAGGGTCATTGCCACAGCCCTTTAAAAACCAGACACACCTGAGGGAGGGGACATGGGCAAAGCGTGGGGCTCCCTCCTAACGGAATTTCCCGGGTGTGTTTTCTCTGACCACCCCCACGGCTGTCGCAGAGACACACTCCTGGTCCCCAGTTAGTGGGGCTCCCTCCTAACGGAATTTCCCGGGTGTGTTTTCTCTGACCACCCCCACGGCTGTCGCAGAGACACACTCCTGGTCCCCAGTTAGTGGGGCTCCCTCCTAATGGAATTTCCCGGGTGTGTTTTCTCTGACCACCCCCACGGCTGTCACAGAGACACACTCCTGGTCCCCAGTTAGTGGGGCTCCCTCCTAACGGAATTTCCCGGGGTGTGTTTTCTCTGACCACCCCCACGGCTGTCGCAGAGAACACCACTCCTGGGTCCACAGTTAGTGGGGCTCCCTCCTAATGGAATTTCCCGGGTGTCTCGTGTTTTCTTCTGACCCACCCCCACTGCGCTGTCACCAGAGACACACTCCTGGTCCCCAGTTAGTGGGGCTCCCCTCCTAACGGAATTTCCCGGGTGTGTTTTCTCTGACCACCCCACGGCTGTCGCAGAGACACACTCCTGGTCCCCAGTTAGTGGGGCTCCCTCCTAACGGAATTTCCCGGGGTGTGTTTTCTCTGACCACCCCCACGGCTGTCGCAGAGACACACTTTGTCTCCCTCCCTTACTCCTCACCCCAGACATCATGGTGCAAGTCTTCCAGTGGTCTCTCCCTTGCCCCTCAACCCTGCCGGAAATGTGCCTTCATGAGGGGAGGCTCCAAGCTTTGCTCAGAACACCTGGCTCTTAGTAGCAGCTGAATAAGTGTTTAATGAGTGAATGGGTAGGTGGGTGGATGATGAAAGGATGGATGGATGATGAATGGATGGATGGATGGATGGATGGGTGGATGGATGATGAATGGATGGATGGATGGGTGGATGGATGATGAATGGATGGATGGATGGATGGATGATGATGGATGGATGGATGGATGATGGATGGATGGATGGATGATGGATGGATGGATGGGTGGGTGGGTGGATGGATGATGGATGGATGAATGATGGATGGATGGATGGGTGGATGGATGGATAGATGGGTGGGTGGATGGATGATGGATGGATGGATGATGGATGGATGATGGATGGATGGATGGGTGGGTGGGTGGATGGATGATGGATGGATGAATGATGGATGGATGGATGGGTGGATGGATGGATAGATGGGTGGGTGGATGGATGATGGATGGATGGATGATGGATGGATGATGGATGGATGGATGGATGATGAATGGATGGATGGATGATGGATGGATGATGGATGGATGGATGGGTGGGTGGGTGGATGGATAATGGATGGATGAATGATGGATGGATGAATAGATGCCTATCAAGTGGGCACAGGTAGGCCAGGTCTATTTCGGCCCCTTGTGCCACATATCAGCCTCACCTTGGCCCAGACCCTGTGCACTCAAGCTTAGAAAATCCAGGTGTTTGAGGTTGCTTCTGAACTCATAGGCAGGTGACACCCAGGAGAGAAAACCGATGACCATGGTTGAGTCAGGCAGGAGGGAGGATTCCGGGTAGTCGGGAGGAGTCAGAGCCATCGTGTTCACCTCATTGACTTCTTTGTTGCCCGTCAGGAATGGGTCAGGAGTGAATTTAGTGGCTTTCATCTCACTGGGCCTGGTGAGCCCACTCTGACCTTGGGTCAGAGTGACCAATGAGGCAGTCCCTGAAGCCGTCCCTTCAACCAGTCCTGCCCGGGGGTACCCTCCCTAACGCACAGGACACCGGCCCCCACACAGCCCCAGGCTGTTAGGAAGACTTGTCCTGGCCGTGGGATCCAATGCTGCAGCAGGAGCCTCGTCCAGGACACACTGCTGCATCCAGCCCCAGGCCAGCCCTGGGCCAAACGCCTCCACAGCCACTGGGCTCCTCAGGCCCCTGTCGGCCCCACCCTGCTCTCAGCACCACGGACAGCTCAACTGCCACCCAGCCTTCCCTGAGGCTGGAGAGAGAAAGGCCATCTCTGAGCCTCTTGGCCGTCGAGTGCAGGAGAACTGTGAGCACTGGACGGATGTCCCCAAAGAGGCAGTGCCCTCCTCCTTCCGACTGCTCTCGCTGGCAGAAGACCTGTTACACAGACACCCCCACCCCGGGGCCCTGTGTATGGAGGCCACGCAGGTGCTACACTGAGCTGGGAGGGAGAAGAGGGTGCGGAGTTTCCTGGCATCGAATCGAACAAACACCAGAGTTCCCCTTGCAGGGGAGGAGCGGACAGCAGGCGCGGGCAGCCTCTCCCCCGAGATCCGGATTTGAGCCGTCAAACAGACCTGTGCAGCCCGGGCCAGGGCCCAGCAGACGTCCTCCCCGCCCAGTGCCCTTGGCATCCCCAGGGAGGGGGGATGTGCTGCTCACAGCTGGAATTCCAAGCAGGTCTCCTCCCCCCCTCCCCGGACCTTCAAGGGCATAGCTGGGTCTCCTGTGAGCGGACAGCATCCTCCACGCCCTGCAGGATCCGGGTAGCCGGGTATCGATCTGCCATTGGCTGGGCTCCCAGTTCCCATCCTGTCCCCACCCCCTACACCCCTGCCCGCCTCTCTGCTAAAAAGCAGTTAATTATCTATAAACACACTCCCGAGGAGGCTGCAGCCTCCAGGTCAACCCTGCGAGGGGAGGATGTTTGCAGTGAGAATGATGGAGTGTTGAGTTTGTTCTCTGTCTCGCCACTGACCCGGAGACGCAGGGGCGGGGGTGGAGGTGGACCGGAGCTTCCACGCCGGCTCCACCTCAGCCAGCCGGGCACCTCTCTCAGCCTGCGTGTCCTCGGCTGTGACGTGGGGTAGTGACGGTCCCCAGCTCACGGGCCCGCTGGGCGGAGGGACTTGGTACCCGACCGGTTGTTCCTGAGTCGTCGCTACTGCTGAAGTCCTCTCTGCTCTTTCGAGGGGGAGGTCTCTGTGCCCACAGTTCAGGGGCTCCGTGCAGGGTCACAACTCAAGTTCCTTCAGAGCTCATGGGCCTCGCCGTGTGTGGGCCACGCCAGCAGCCCCTGACGCTCCCAGCGGCGTATGTCGGGTCTGGAGGTCAAGGATCCCCCACCCAGGGCTTTGTCCAGGCAGCTTGACCCCTCGAGCCGGTGACAGAGCTGAGCCCTCTAGCCACCACCCCTGAAGCCAGCATCAGGAGAGGGAAAGAGCTCCTCTAAAGA